>NC_048906.1:13609284-13629161 GCF_011077185.1 Oxyura jamaicensis | reverse complement strand
CCCTGGGCCATGCTGTGCCTGCCCTGGGCCATGCTGTGCCTGCCCTGAGCCATGCTGTGCCTGCCCTGGGCACTGAGACGCGAAATGCAGGTAGTGGAAGCTGCTAATCAGCTGGTGCCTAATGCTGCAGGTTACATCTCCGTTACGAGTTTCCCAAAGGAACACAAACTCGTGTTCCTGCTCAACACCTGTCTCGGGCTTGTTTATTTTACCTGGCTCATTACACCTGGTGAAAACTTTGGGATGAAGCAAGGCCCCCTGTCCCCAAAGCAGTGCATAGATTGCTCCATCTAACCCCACTGCGGCAGCAGCAGTTCTGACATTCTCCGGCTACGAAGTGCTCTGCCCGCTTGCCCCTTTAGTTTTTTTAGTTGGTGGTGGTTTTTGAAGTTCTGCATGGAACTCAGTATGAAGTGGGGCAGGGTAGCTCTGAACCAAGTAACTAATGGCAGTGGGGAGCGTGGGTTCAACTCTGCCTAAGCGCTGTAGATGCTTTATGGACTGACACAACTTCGCTGCTGGCATCTCCTTTTGCCTGCTTGCCAGACTTCACCTCGGGCTTAGTGCTAGGTAATGAACTGCCAACGCCTACATCCCAGCGCAGCCCGCAGCGGGAAGCTACCTCGGCGTCTGCTGTGAGGGCCGGGGCCGGGGCCTAGGAGCGGGCACGAACGGCTCCAGCGCCTGCCTCAGCGTCAGCTGCGCGCCGGAAGGGGCCGGCGGCTCCGCCATGGCGGCGGGCCCGGAGCTGCGGGAGGTACTGGGGGGCCGCGGGGCGCAACGGGAGGGGCTGTGCCCGCCGGCAGCTCGGCGGGTTGGCGCCTGGGGTTGTGAGCGAGAGCCGAGCCTGCCGGCTCTGGGTTTAAGACGTGGATTTGTGTTCGCGTCTACGGTCCGGCAGTGCCTCGCGAGCCCCCCGCACATCCCCGGTTTGGGGCGTGCGGGGAAATAAACGCCGCCTCGCTTCTTGTGTTCGCGGGGGGCAACCCAGCAGAGCTGTGGGTGTGAGGGAACGAGGATGGCTTCGGTTTGTTTTCTGGGGGAAAGTAAAGAGCACCAGAGATGACAGGCAGGATACCTTACCTGCTCTGGTCGCCAAGTTATGCACTCAAGTCATTTCTGTGAAGACTTGGCTTAGTCAAACTGTACATTCACAGTAACATTTGCTTTTTCAGGGGGTTGTTAGTCTTTAACGCTAGCTAATTAGCAGTTCTCCTACCTGAAGTATGTTGTATCTGCCAGCAAGCTGCTGGTGAGGGTTGGTACAGTGGAGCTTTGCAAAAGAGAGCATTACAAAAAAAAGCATTACAAAAAAAAAGCATTACAACTTTATCGGCCAGTGTAACTGTATTTTTATCTTCTAAAATACTTCTGGAGCAACATTATGTAACTAAAAGCTGTCTGTATTTGGTTTTAGGTTGAATATCCTGATTCACAACTTGGTGTATTACTGGAGGATGGGGGAGCTTGCGCGACTGCAGCTTGCATGAGTTCTCAGCACCTACGTCGTGAGGTGGTCGTGCCGAGCAGAACTGCTGCCCACTGACAGAAAAGTATTGGATCTCTTTGTGACAGCGCTTCACAGGAAACTGTATGGGTACTGTAAACGTTCCTCTCACCAGCCTATCATGGGAGATGTGACAGAGAAAGAGATGGATAACCTCACGTTCAAAAGTGACACTGTGCTTTCTGATGTTCACATACACTGTCCAAACAAAAGACATCTCATGGTGCGGTTGAACGCAGTTGGACAACCAGGTAATGTGTATTTAGACTGATGGAACAGTATTTTAAGTATATTTAAATATCTTTGTGATGGCTGAATCCTCCTTTGTATGGTTGATAGTAATCATTACATATTTTGCTCTGGTTAGAAGCAGAATTGCTTCCTGCTCAGTCTTTAGGAAGAGGGCTAACTGCATTGTCCTTGTGAAATTAAATACATAAATTAAAACTATTAATGTGGAATTTGTAGACAACCCATCTTAAAAAAAAACACAAGTTACTTTCTGGGAAGAAGTAACCACATCAATCTTCATGCAGGCTTAATTTTATTTACCTGTAATCTCAAGACAGCACCTTGGGAATCATGTTAAAAAGTTAGGATCTTTCTTGCATGTAGACTAAAGCTGAGAAGCCATTGGTTTTAAATATTAACACTTAAATTTAAAATATATTTATTCATGATCTCTATAAAATCTTTAAGTGATGATTTACCATCTATCCCCAAGGAACTTAACAGCTTTGTTTTCTTTTGTTTGTTTGTTTGTTGTTAAAAAAAAAAAAAAAAGCAATGACAAAGCTCAGTATAGCAATGGACTTACATTAGCAATGGCTCGTATAATTTGAAGAGCCAAGGCCTTAATGGAAATGAATTGACAAGTGAATGCCTCTGCTAGTTTTTGGGCTTCTGTAAGGTTGTCAGGGAAAATGACTTTGAAGCTGTTAGTAAAATGTTCTGTAGAAAAGTATCTCTCCTGCTGTGACGGAAGTGTTAATTGTTTTTTCAAACCTAGTTGTGACTTTAAAAATAAAGAAACTCGCAGTTATTCTAGTGCATGCTAATGTAAAACAAAAAAGTACAAGAGAAAAGAGGGTCAAAAGGCTTTACAAGGAAGTAGAAACTAATTATGACTTTGATCAGGTCAAAATCAGGTAATTAATGGTGCGATGTGTTGTCACAATGCTTAGCATTCATTTGTTTTAGATTCTTCTTGATGTGAAGATCCTTTCAACACAACAAAATGAGAGTCAGTGCTGCGTACTCTGAAATAAAGGAATTTTCCAGATCAGAACTGGATTGTAGTGTGACAGCTTTAACTTAACAAATGTGACAATAGAACTTCATATACTGTGGAGCTGTTAAAAGCAATAGTGGCAATTGGTTTCCCTTTGGTGAGAATAAACACAAATGTAAGAAATTCTTAGAATCCTGCTGGTATTGACCTTTTTTACTGGTCATATTCTTACTTAAAAAAACAAAAAGTGTCAGCATGTCCAGCCTAAGCTGATACGAGACAGATTGCCTGTTTGTGCTGTCTCATTCTGTTTTAAGCTGATTTCAGGGTAGGAAGTTACATGAATCCCAAAAGACTTTTAAAATAGTAAAAGAAATTCTGTTTACTTTTTACTAGTACATGTTAGTTTCTTTGAAAACAGGAATTAAATCAACGTGAAGATACAAATTGTACTTTATGATATTAATTCTTCTTTCAACTTGGTTTAAGCTTGTCTCAGCAGAAGTTGTTTTGAAGGATTTAAGAAACCATTCCTTTTCCCAGTTGCTAAAAGAGGTGTTATTAAATCAGGTGAAAATGTGAACTTGACTGAGAGATGTTGAGTGCTCCATTTATTCCTACTGTGACAGAACTTAGTAGCTGAAATATTTCTTCCTAGCAAATAAAACTGTATTTCAATATACCTGTATGATTTATGATCTTCTCTATTTTTATAATATGTGAAATTCCTGTCAAAATGTCACACATATGGAAATTGGCCTATAGATTCTGTTCTTACCTAGTGCTAATGTTTAAATCCTTCCCCCTCCTGCCCCGTGTTCTTGCAGTATTCCTGTCGTATTTCAAACTCCTTTGGAACACAGACGATTGGGCATCTGAGAAATCTGGAAGAGAAGCTACCGTTGAAAGAGAACACCAGTACAGCAGTGGCGATGAACTGTGTGACAAGGACAGAAATAATCTAAAAAATGAAAGGGAATCGAATACTGAAGGACTAGAAGCTCTGCTGGATGATGATGGAGACTTAGAAGTGGTCAGAAGACCTCAAAGCACTTCTGATTTAGAGGCGGAGGATCTTTCGAGGGATAGGGTATATCCTGTAATCCTGATGAAAGGGAAAGAAGATGCTTTTGAAGACGAAGAAGAATGCACTTGCACTGATGTTGTTAAAATAGGTAAATAATAAGCTTATGTTCAAGGAGAAATGGGATAAGTATCTGTTTGGGTAAAACAAAAGAAAAATAGTTCTTTCTTATAAATTAAACAAAAGCAGTTAAGTGAAAGGAGATGATAAACCAAACGTAATACTATGATATTGAGAGTATTTTAAAAACAAACTGTTTTTCTCCAGAAGTGATTTGGGCAGTAGTATACCATGGGGGAATGGTTCTACTTGATTAGAGTGGGGTCTTCAGTATTATCTAGCATTACTATGTAAAATGTGATGTTTAGTTCTACTGTTTGGTTCTCGATTTGAAAGGGAAGCATGAACTGACTTTTTAAATTTACTACTTACTCTGGAGCTTGATTTCAACAATGTTTTAAAACAATTATTTCTGCTCCTCCTCCGTTTTCACAGAGCATACCATGGCAACCCCCTTAGAAGATGTTGGAAAACAAGTAGGTATTGTACCTTGTATTATCATGCTGTTCATGGATTGTGCTTCTGAATGTGCCCACTGTAACTGCATCTCTTATCTGAAGGTCTGGCGTGCAGCTTTTCTTCTTGCTGACTACGTTCTGTTTAAACGGGACGTGTTCAGGTGTTGCACAGTACTAGAGCTTGGCGGTGGCACTGGAATTACAAGCATTATCATGGGAACAGTTGCCAACAGAGTTTATTGCACAGGTGAGGCAATTGCTTTTAATGAAATATTTTCATGAAACTCCACAACGCAGTGTTTTCATCCTGGGATTTTCATCCTCATCTGTTCTTTTTTTAATTAATAGTTTGTTATCGATATGTATGAAATTGTGTTTATTGAAAGGCAGCAATAACTTTCACAACAGGATGAAAAAGTAGTAATATTTCTAGGTGCAAGAGTTTTAAAAAACAATATATTGCTGTGAGTTCAGGATAGTTTGCCTGGATTAAAGTACAGCGACCTAACGTTGTTGTTCAAGGATGACTCAGAGCTTAGTACTGAAAGACACAAGCAAGAAAGATGTCAGGGAAGCAATCATCAGGGCAGAGAGTTGCTCTGAATTTTCCATAATCTCATCAGCTTGACAGAAATTTAGAGAGTTACTCTTAGAGGCCAGGGACACACACAGCACATGTAAAATAATCTTATTTTGAATATTGTCATCGCTTTTTTCCAGACGTTGGTGATGATCTTCTGGCCATGTGTGAACAAAATGTTGCATTAAACAAGCATTTGATGGAGCCAGGAGGTAAGTGCTGTGCAGTTGATACTTGTACGATCACCTCGCTGTGAATTCCTTTGGGATTAAAGAACTTAAGTCATTGGGAAAATGGCGCGTTTACAAGTAAAATTAGACTTTTGTCTTGGTTAAAAGTCACTCATTTAGAAAGATGGAAGAAACCTACATGTGGTCCATAATGGGACAGCTTCTTTTGGAAGAGCAAAGTGCTAGATCTTTCTTTGGTCAGCAGTTAAGACCAGCTGTGGTTCCAGTCCTTGTGGTTTCCTGAGGTACTGGGAGGATGTCTAGGTGCCAAGGGTCATGTAAACAGAGTGTAAATGACGGACATGGAACTCAGAAGTATTTTGCAGGTGAGACATGTAAAAGAGAAAGTGGGGTGTTTCTGATCTATAAGTTCGTCCTATATTCCTTTTGTCAGGGGTAACTAGTTTTGTAAAGTAAATGATTTGATGTTCAACCTTACTTGTTTCATGTGTCCTCGTAATACATCATTATCACTTGTTGCAGCCCTGGCTGAAAGGCCATTTGTAACTGTTGTGGTCTTCCTTCACCCACAGGAGGAGAAATTAAAGTAAAGGAACTTGACTGGCTGAAAGATGAATTCTGCACTGGTAGGTAGCTGTAATGGGTCCTTTGTGATGATTTTTTTCCTCTCAAATCCATCAAGAAAAGTTCACTCCATTGTTTATGTAGTCAGCCAGTCTTCCAGCACCCGTGCCTCTGGGAAAGTAGCTGAAAGTTCACTATTGTGTTTGGGGGTGTCGCTGCCACGTGAATGAGTAAGATAAGGATTACTGATAGGTTGAGGATAGATGAATAGTGGTTGTCCTTTGCTTAGTGAGATCAAAATTCAGAAGTGCAAATACAGTGAGTCATTATGTGGTGATAACAAAATCCAAGTACAATGGTGTGGATTTGTATAACCCAGATTTTGATGTGATGGTGTTGTGTTACTTACAATGGCTTGCATACAAAACAGCGAAAGATGGGGGGAGGACAGGTGATCTCTTGAAGGTATGTTAAATCTTTTTTTCCAAATGTAGTGATGAATGTGTTATATTTTAGATATTTGGAAAGGGAATATGGTTTGCTACTTTTAGTAAAATAAAAGGCAGCTAACGTGAGTAATTTTTGAAGTGCAATTAACAGTAGTAAAGCAG
This sequence comes from Oxyura jamaicensis, assembly GCF_011077185.1. NCBI lineage: Eukaryota > Metazoa > Chordata > Aves > Anseriformes > Anatidae > Oxyura > Oxyura jamaicensis. Next base: position 13,622,875 of record NC_048906.1, on the reverse strand, counting down.
ATCATTAAAGCTCTCTAGTAGTTACAAATATTGACCTTTTGTAAAAGACGTTTAAGGTCAACACAAAATTACAGCACTTGGGTGTATGAACCCTGCTTTGCTTTTTAGGTTTTAGTATCACTTAACTGCAGTAGTTCAATGTAATGATCCCAAAAAAATAGAACAACTATTTAAGGAAGTAAAATCATCCTTTACACTTTCAAAAGTCTCTCTAGGACCTTAGAAATTTTAATGAAATGATAACATTTACTACTGCCAGTTGAAAAGGCTGTGTGATTTTGAGACCATCAGAGAGAACATCTAAATTTTAGAAGGCATAACTAAGTAGGAATCTTAATCAAATTTTGCATGAAAATGCATTTGTTTTCTAGTTAAACCTGTGATCTTCCTACAGGGTAGTAATTGGTTGTAAATTTTTATGTCAAGGAAAACTTACTTGTGCCAGTCGATCCTGGGAGGACTGGACAGATGGCACAGAAAGCAAAGGACTGCAGGGAACTTCAGGGAACAAACAGAGGGAGGCTGTGATTTCCCTGTAGTGGGATGCTCTGCTCACTGAGTAGCAGATGAGCAGAGGAGTTAAAATGTTTGTCTGTTAGTTTGTTTTTAGGTCTATCAAACACATGAGCCAGTTAACCCTGTAACCAAAACCATCTTTGGTTTTACAGATCCTGAAGCTCTTTTTAGCTGGTCTGAAGAAGAGATTGCTGATTTGCATGACCACTGCACTGTGATAATGGCAGCTGATGGTATGAAAATACAAACAGTAAGCTTTTTACATCAAACACTTGATTATGAGTAAATAACATAACCATAACTATTTTGATTTTGAAATCCAACAGATCAGGTCCCTACCTAATTTGTCAAACCTCTGCCATGTGTTCTTGTCTTTATTTTTTAAAAACAATCGTATTTACAATCTGAATTAACAATAGGAGAAGAGACACTGAAAACACCCACTAACCTTTTCTTTCATTTTATGCGGTAATTTCTTGTAACAAAATAAATTATTCAGAGAACGTAATCACACATAAGTGATGAAATTGACAAATCATGTGTTCTGTAATTTGGAAAAAAAGTCTCAAGCATTGCACTTACCCTTAGAGTGTGTCCCTTCGGACATCTTTCACTTATTTTCCATTCTTGCTTAATGGAGAAAAAAAAAAAAAAAAAAAGACAAGCTTATCTGTATAGAAAAACTTAGTTTAATATTTAAGTAAAGGAGAATTATTTTTATTTATGATATTGAAAGATATTGGAAAGCTGCCTTCCAAAGAGATACTCTCATAGTGGTATTATTTACTGCCTTTTTTTTCTTATTATTAAACAAAGGAGGTCCTGTACACTGTGATATCATGCCTTTTTTTAGCTTTGCAGTAAGATATTTCCAGGATGAGGGAGAGTTTGCTAAAGTTTTTTAAATTGCCTGACAGAAAGGATTCCCACAGATTCCCACAAGAGAAATCTTAAAGAAGGTCTGACATAAAGAGAAGCAGTGGATATTGATACAGGGTCAGTTGTTGCTATTAAAATGTAATACTTTGGGATTTAGCTAAAATAATGACTTATAAAAAGCTAAAACAATGACTTACTTGATTGGCATAATCTAATTAAGGTTTGTTGTTGTTTCATGCCTGAGATTTAAGTAAGTATGACTCTTAAACGTACATACTTTGTGCTCTTTTCCCTGTAGTGTTCTATGATGATGACCTGACAGATGCTTTGTTCAGAACGCTGTATAGAATCACACACAACTTGAAAAATTCTTGCACAGTTTTCCTAGCAATAGAAAAGAGGCAAGTATTACCAAGAAGCACTACAATTTTACATGCTTACCCTTACTCGGAAGAAACTCCTGATTTACTTGCAGGTTGTTTTATGATTATCATTGAATTGGTGGATCAAAGGCTGCAGCGTATGCCCAGTAAATGCTTTTGGTTTTATACTTACTTAAATTTTACCATTTCAGAATTTTACTTCCAGAACAGTTTGGCTTTTGTGATCTTTTGTCTTGCATCAGATAGATAACTTCTGTGCAAATAAAGATAAATAGTTGGCTAGTCTGCTCTGCAGTACTTCACAAAGTGTGCTGTGTATTTAGCAGGACACAGACTAAAGTGTCGAGTAGAGTGAAGGAGCTTAGAACGAGGACATAATCTCCCAGCCTGCATCCCTCCATAACAATTTCTCTTGTGTTTTCTTTGAAGGAATCTTTGTTTTTGAGTACTCACATGTTGTAGTCCATTCATGAAGTAATGTATAAATAGTCCACGTGTCAAAATGTGTAAGCAGTAGCTATTCATATGATTTGTTGCAAAGCGTTTCTCCTAGAAGCTAAGCTAGTGATTTGTTGAGGCAAAATGCACTAAAATCAATGGAGAGGTTCATCCAAGACTTCCTGGCTTAATAGCATTTCTCATCAGCTTTTCGGGGGCAGCAGGGGTTACTTCTTTGACTGTGAGAGTTAATTACACCGAGAAAACCCACATTTGCCATTAGCTGAGGAGAGTCACATAGCTCTTTAGGACACCAGTATATGAGAAAGGTTTTAAGTTAAATATTTTGTTGCCAGACTGAACTTCACTTTAAGACATATGGATATTACGTGTGAAGCGTACAGCCACTTTAGAAATACTCTAAATGATCTGGAGAATCTCCAGGATGGAAAAATGAAATACAACGTGGAGCCCATTAAGCCTGATTTCTGCCAGTTTCTCAGTTATGAACGGATCGAGCAGTTGGTAAGTGGCATTCATTAAAATAAATGTAATGTGTTGGGCTAATAATTTCAAATTAGCTTTTAGCTGTTTACTTAATATGAAGTAAGAACAGGAGAATAAATATTACCTTCTTATTTCCATTTAGCTGTTTATTATTTTACAATAATTCTTGTCCGTGCTTACATAATCTACACTAAATTGACATAACGTGCCCTTTTCTATTACAGTGGCTTAGATTGTTTCTTAACCTCTGAGGAAAGGAGTGCAAGTTCCATTACTTTGTAAAATACAAGTGTTGCGATTGACTATAAAATGGAGCAGTATCTCTTTTCATTTATTTGCTTGTAAAAGAGCTTTCATTTTATAGTTTTCATAATTCCTTTCTCAGCTCAGGGTTAAGGTAATAACATTCTAATACCTATGAAGAAGTCACTTAGTGGTAAACTTCTAGTATTCAGAAATGTATCAGATACATTATTTCTGGCTTTCTAATTACATTCCAAGCATTCATGGTTCTCTCTCTATTTTTTTTGCCCAGTTGTCTTCTCTTATGAATATTGTGCAGTCTAGCTAGTAGCTTGCTAGCTTCGATAGTGATACAAATTAACTGACCTTTTGCCAGAACTTGCAAGCCTTAGAGTGGATTGCAAATCTATTACCATGTAGTCTACATGCTATTGCTTTGTCTGCTACAGTATGTGTGCATAGGAAGATTCTGGGAACCACAGCTGTTTTGCGAGATTGATTTATTTTTCTTGTTGGTGCTGACACCTTCAGGTACCAAGTTTTGCACGTATGATCTATAACAACTTTTGCAAGTGTAAAAATATAATACGGGTTATATCTAAATGTGTAAACTCGTTCCCTGCATGCTTTTTGTGGCAGGTTGCTACTGGTCTTTGAAATAGATGCATTTTTTAAAACACACAAGTGGGTTTTTTTATTGTGAAGTACACGCCACAATTCAAGGTGTCATGGTGATGAGTATATGATAGTCTGATTACTAATCTTTATATAACAGGCAAAGCTTATACTGATTTGTTCCACAAAAATAAAGTGGTCTGTTTTTCATCTTTGTTGTACAATAGATTGAGAAGTGTGTGTGTATAAAACATGCATCTGTGGGACCTTGATTCCTCAGTAAATCAAGTATTTTTTCAAGTTGTATCTTTATTGGCATTACTGTAAGCATTTGTCAACACAGGCTAAGAAAAAAGAGCAAGATTCTCAGTCAAAATGCTGCAGAAAATTATGTAGACCAACGAAATAATTTTAAGAAACTGCTTGAATTACACTACTTACTGTAAAAAAAAATAAATCCATGCTGCGGGAATAAAGAACTCAATTCTGTTGCTGTCTCAAGGACAATTTGGTGGTCATCCTAAGAGACTAGGGAGTTGGATTGACTATAAACTCCACAGTGTGTCTTAAAAGTTGTGTTAAAGTGTGCATGTTTAACATTATCAAATAACAGCCTGCTGGTCTGAGAAAATAACTATGAACATTTTTTCCCTCCTATAGGAATTGTGGAAGATTATTGCTGATCAGCTAACGTGACAGGGACATGAGAAAATAGAAGATATTTATCTAAGGATAAGGACTTTTTTTTGGATGTTTATTTAAAAAATCCTGGTGGAACTGAGTTCTCAGAAAGTAATTCCACGCAGATTTGCCTTACCTCAGTAAGTTTTTGTTTGGGCGGTTAGGACATGGTTTCTTTGCTTGTGGTATGAAGTTGGTTAATGTTGATCTTCTGAGTACGTGCTGGATGAGAAGCTGGCTGTGACACACTACTGTATGCTCTCCAGGACTGATGGCCTAGGTTTTAGATTCTGACAAAGAGGTATTTAACCTTTTTTTGTGTGGCTGATTTGCAGATGTCATTCATATTCCCTTTGGGTTTTCTGAACTTGGACACTGTTCTGTCTTATCCTGAGTTCCACATGATGTGTATTTATGGACACTTGTGAAACAGTCTTCTGTCATGAACTTTTCTTTAAACAGTCTGCTTCTTTGGTTTTGGTTTGTATAAATCAGTCTAGTTTAGGGCAACTGTCTCAACTGAGACAAGATGCATTTAGTCTGAGCCTCTAAAAATGTTCCACATACGTCTTGGAGCCATATTGTCCTTCTGGCATTTTAAGCTATTCTGTGCTCGCCAGGTTGAGGATGGGAAGGTGCCGTGTGACGTGACCTCCCCCTCTTTAAAAGCCAGAATTCTGAATGTATACATGTGAGACAGGGGAGAAGGAGGTGACCTGCAATCTCTTGCCCGTGAGGGGCTGTCAGTGCCTTAGCTTTTGGATTAAAGTACAACATACTTATCAGATCTCTCCTGTGTTATTAATGAAACCAAAGTTCACGGTATTTGTACGTACTATAAATGTTACGTGTACTATCATGTTTGTATCACTTGCCATATGTACACTGTCACTTAAATTCTTGTGCCTCCTGGATTCTTTAGCATTACTGTCCCAGCCTGTGACTCGTGGGAGTGCGCATACGTTACGTTAGAAGCATCTGGTTGTCTTCTTGGAAGTCTGTTCTACATTTGGTTTGGTTTGGTTGTTTTAGGTCAAATATTTCATAACCTTAATGCTCAGTTACGTGAGGACATTTTTTCTATTTTTCATGTTGATTAATGAGGTGAAAGGTCATTAGATGAAGATGGCCTTTTCCTTTGAGTATAGCCAATCAAAGTAAAAAATACGTTGAATTGGCATATAGCTGCCTAAAAACTCAGAACCCTCATTTAAAGCTGAATCATAAACAAACAAAACCCTATATTTTAATCCAAAGATTCCAAAACCAGAGTTCTTGGTTTTGGTATGCAGTGGTTTTGGCAACATGCCACCTCTGCTGTCCTGAATGACCACCTTAACAGGTAGAACCTAAGCCAGAGACTGAATGAACTCTGGGGGCATTTTATGGACGTTTCACAAGGGTGGTTCATAGGCTAAGGGAATGATGTATGGGTAGAAGTTGGAGGGCGGTGATCAATGAGCATATACTGGATAAGGTGGGACCTGAGCATAATGTAAATGGTGTGGAATGCGGGTGGATGTTGTACTGGTTTTGTCTGGGGTAGATTTAATTTTCTTCATAGCCTGTGCTCTGTTTTGGATTTGTGAAGAGAACAGTACTGATAATACACTGACGTTTAGATGTTGCTGTGCAGTGGTTACACAGCATCAAGGTCGGCTGTTTCTCATGCTGCCCTTCTGGTGAGTAGGAAGGGAAGGGGACGCAGCCAGGACTGCTGACCGCAGCGAACCAAAGCCATGTTCCATACCGTGTGGTGTTGTGCTCAGTGATAAACGCTGGGGGAAAGCAGGAGGTGGGAGGGACATTTGGGGTTAATGTTTGTCTTCCCAAGTTGCTGTTACACGTGGTGAATCCCAGCTGTCCTGGAAATGGTTGAACGCCAGTGGGAAGCAGTGAATGATTCCTTCTTCTACTTTGCTTGTGCCTGCAGCTTTTGCTTTACCTGTTAAATGGCATTTATGTCAAACCATGGATTTTTTCATGTTAACATTTCCACTTCTGTCCCCCAACCACCGGGGAGAGTGAGAGAGCAGCTGTGTGGTGCTGAGCTGCCTACTGGGGCTAAACCAGAGAAGTTTGTTTTGCAATGTTGTTAACTGTGACAAATTAACAGAAGAAAACTGTTTCTGAATGTAGCTGCTCATTTAACCAGTGATTTTCTGAAGGTTACAGCAAGAGATGAATGTGAACTGATGTGAAATAGTGTGTGTAGTTAAAGAAGAGTTTTACTTGCACAGGAACTCATCCAGGTAGGGGGGTACTCTAAATCTGTTCAACATAGACATCACTTTATCACAAGTGGCTTAAATTAGCATCTAAAAAAAACATATATATATACCTGTGTCTTTGTTTGAGTAAATATGAACATCACTGCTGCCTGGGAAGCAAGCTGAAATAGAATTTCCTCCTAAAGACATAAAGCTAATCTCCCTGTTGAAGGGAAACAACTTCCTTGGGGGTTCAGTGACTGAGGTCTACTGGTCAGCTTGCAAATTTGGATCCACTTATCACTGGTGATAAGGAATAGTCCGAAACAGGCAGAAATTCTAAGAACACAAGAATTGCAGAGAGTCTTAGAATGCCTTGGCCTTGCAATGTAAATGAGAAGTATAGACTGACCTGCCAGAGAACTGGCTGCTGCTACTTAAGGATACTTAGTAAGGACCTTTTCAATTTTGTTCTTAATCGCGCTTTAAATAGGTCGGACATGGTCGTATTTTTTTAGAACTCATCACATAAATTTACACCGTGTTTGTTAGGATGATTAAAAGTGGAAAATTGCTTAGTGTTAAGCATACAGATCATGACTGGAAATCAAGTTAGTGCCCAAAATAATAATACTTCTGGCACGTTACCTGTATGGATATGATCAAGAAGGTGGTTGTTTGTTTGTTTGTTTGTTTTTTCTAATAAAGCATGATTTTAAAAAATGGTATGCTTGTGGGGTGGTGCATCTGAATTTTGAAAAATTCCAACGGGTAATGTTCTTCGATTTTTGCCAGTCCTGTCTTATAAGTGATTTTTGCTGTGTGTTAGATGCAGTTTGCCATGATTCTAAAATCATAAAAGAGAAAATATGCTGGGGGGGTACTGGTGTGTGGACACCACTCCAGTATAAATTGCATGTGACTTTCAGGTCCTACAGAAAAGTCAAAGCATTCTACATCAGTTTGGATTGTCTTGGACTTGTGAGCTACAAGGAAAGAGTTTGCATGTCCTATTGTCAAACACTTAAGAGCTCTGCTGGCTTATTCATATATATCTTTTTGATCACCTTATAGTGAGTAGGAAAAAAAAAAAGGTTTCTTTTTTATTTGCAAACCAGTAAATGTTCCTAGTCCTTATCACCTGCTTCAGCACCAAATGTTTCTACTCTTCTGTGGAGTTGAGGTTGGAAAGGTCTCGCGCCCAAAAACCGCCTTTCTCCTCAGCTAAGTAAAGGTGGTCTGCTCCTGGGGACACGTCCAGATCTGGCTGGTCAGATGGGGTGTCTGGGGGACAGACATGGGGAGGGTGGAGCGCAGCCTGTGCAGCCCCTGCAGGACAGTACTTTGGTGAAGGAGCGGAGCGTCTTAGTTTTGTTGGGAAGCAGAGTAGTAGTAGAAGTGACCGCCTGGTGGGATTTTGGTTTGAAACAAAGTGATTTTTCTTTTGTCCCTCGTCTGTTTTGAAATACTACGCCTGTCCTTGGTCCCCATGCTTCAGATGAAGATGCTTAGCATCCCTGTCCTTCTCTCTTAAGAGGAACACAGATGACAATTCTCGATCCTGGTCAAAAGAAGAACTTTGATGTGACGTTTGAATGAGAGCCCTGCAAGTTGGTAACGTTTCTTTCTTTTCATTCTTTGTTGATGTGAAACTCAGCAGCTCTGTTGTGAACTTCTGTTTGCAAAAGTAAACTTCCATGTGTCTTTTTGTGTTAGAAAGAAAAGTTACGTGAGATAATCGCTTTATTAGAGGCATTAGAGATGTTTATTAACTCGGTTCTCATGTGTAGGTGGCTATTCATACATCAGACTTGCAGCTCCATCTGCTGTGCAACACTTCGAGTCAAAACATTGTACAGCTTGTTAAACGCCCGTGTTGTTAAACCCCCTGTTCTTTTCTGTTTTAACAGTATCGTGGGTTTGTGGAACAGTTCAGGTTGAATACACAGTTCTGCACTTCTGCTGACGTGCAGGTGTGTGTGTCAGAGATGAAATGACTGTGGAAATAATCGCAAGAAAGGCAGTGTGTATTTACTGACTTTTTAGTGGTGTTTTTAGGATGCTGCCTCCAGCAGTTGGTGTTCTCAGGAAACATTTTAGGAAGTAGTGGACATAACTTGTCTGTGCTAGGAACTTCTCATTCGTTAGAAAATCAGAGCTTAAAGTGGAGCCCCAAGTTATAGCAGATAAATTTCATGAGATCAGCTCTTCATTGTTTTAACTTGACTGTTCCAGTAAACTTTCACATACACCACTAGTTCCAGTTGTTTTTCCTTTTCACCAGAGACTGGAGGGGTCTGTCCCTCATGGCTGCATTTCTGATATTTTTATTTTTTTCCTCCATTCTTATGGTTGCATTTCTGTTTCGTGTTGGGTTTTTTCCATCCTGGTGGACATCTTCATGGAAATTGAAGAAAAATTTATGAGCTTGATATTTGCACTCTGTTTCATGTCAAGATCAATGAGCCAATGGACGCCAGCATCTTTCCTTAGAGAGCCAACGTAACGTGGGACTGCTTCCAGTGGGGTAGCACAATGTGCTCAGGGTAAATTGTGAAATCGATCATTTCACAACAATAAAAATGACTGGAATTGATTCTGGAAAAACTTAAGTGTGTGAGAAAAATCTCAAATAATTTTCTTCAGACAGGATCTTCTGTGAAGCTTATTTTATTTGCAATTGCAATGGCGGGCGTCCTGTCAATCAGGAGCGCATTTTAGTAAACACACCATAACCTTGTATTCCCTATTTCCCGATGCATGATCACCTCCCCTGTTTCCTCACTGGCTGAGTACTACAGGTTCACAAGCTCCTCTGTACCATATATGTACAATTTTTCTTTTTTTCAACCTTTTCAACCTCCTTTCTTATGTTTTGAGAACTTTTGGTCTTTGTTTTACTGTTCTCACACTGCTCATCCTGTTTTTCTCAAGCTTCTACCTTATGCTGGAACAGTGAGGCCTTCTACTCTCCACTTCCCTACTGAGCATTGCTCCTTGGAATAGCTACCTTGGAATACAGAAAAATAATTCTCTACTGCAAAGACACAACTTTGTTTCTCACAAGTGTACATTAGCAGCAACTTTGCAGTATATGATTTTATAAACATTCATCTTGCTATTTCTGAAGCACAGACCTAACTCTCTCTAGAGATCTTAAATAGAATCAAGAGGGGGAAATAGAGGAGAATCAAAGAAAATCCTAGAAACCAGCACAGGGAATGAATTCTTGGAAAGCCAGTGGGACTTGACGGGGTAGGAGCAATCCTACAAAACTGAGGGAAATCTGAGAAAGTAGCGTTGGGCTTTCTTTGGAAAGCCAGGAGTTGGTGGGACCAGGGTGGGGGGTGCAGTCCTACACAGCAAAGTGGGGTTTGTCAAGAAGCAGCACAGGGAACTCCTAGAAAGGAATGGGATGGGGAACCCCTGAAAAACAATAGGGGAAATTCAGGAGCCCGAATTTCTAGATTATGCATACAAGTAAGCAACGTATGATCTTTTTTTTTCTTTAATGTCCTTTTATGTAGAAGTAAAGGCCTGCTATAAGATGAAGATGCAAGTAAACGTGTTTGTGGAGAAAAAAGAGGGTAGGTTGCTGGGGACAAAATGAGGAAGCAAGTCCTCGCTTTTACTCCATCTGTGCAGTTGCCTTATTCCTTGCAGTGAGCAAGGCACTTCTGGAAGCCGGTTTCTACATGTGCTGAGTTTTGTCTTGCCTGCCTTTTGAAGAGCCCAGTTCAGTTGTTGGGCTCCTGGGCTGTAGCTGAGCCACACACAGCCTGCGTCTGTCTGAACTGTGATCGCTGTAGTGTATGAATCATGTTTTGCTCTGTTAGCTACAGGTCATAGGTATAGTCTTAAACCATGCTTTATTTTGATATAAGAATAGGCAGCTGCAGTAGAAGCAGTCCTGCTTCCAACCCCCTTGTGCTTTTTTTTGTATTATTATTTTACTTGTATGTTTTCCACTTCCATGATTTTGGTTACAGCAGTTATCTGACTCAGTAATCTGAGTCAGTTTTCGAATCCAAGGACATCTAATTGCAAGTGTATTTCTCTATTAGCTCAACGAACTAATCCAGCCGACTCCTGTGTTCCTGTACAAGGTCATCAGCAGAGTTTTGTTGCTAAGGTCACAACGAGCAAGCAGACCACCTGTTTTGAAGACAATGGATCGCTGGGTTGGCTTTGGAGTTCCACGAAACCATGCTCCTAACAGGTGTGGATGAATGCACCAGTAAGTGGCATTTTAGGAGCTGTATTACTTGTAGTCAAATTGCCAGAAGTGCTGATGCTGGAAGCTGCTGCTGATTTTAAAGGCAGTTTTTGGTGCTGAGTGGTGGGTCTAGAAAACTAAAGCTTGCTTCTGAAAAATGGATATTAAATTCCTGTGTATCTGCTTGTTGTGAAATGTCAAGAATAGTTGCCTGTCATAAACTTTGATTTTTTTAATATAAAAGTAAATTGAGGATTATTATCTTTGTGCTTATAAGATGTCTTTAAGATGCAGTTCAACTTGTGAGTGTGGTGATGGTGTTGGTAACCTGGAAAACACAGCTGGAAAAAAAAAAAAAAAAAAAAAGCTTTTCACTATATTAATCCCAAAGGGAAGGGACTGAAAATGGGTTAAGACCCAAGTGATGTGACATAGAAAATTGGGAAGGAATGCAGATAGGAATTAAGTAATACCTGTCCATTTCTCCCTGCATTTTGAAACTTGATTTCATTCATATGATGACATGGTCAGTGAGAAGCTAATTATTGTTTAGCAAAAACAATCAGGCTCTAGTCTTGAATGTGATTTGTGAAAGCTGCTGCAAATAAGCTGTTTCTTTTCTGCTTCTTCTGTGTCTAGTTAAAGTCCTGTTCCTTCCTCACTTTCTCTTACCCTCTAGAGAGAAGATTATGCAGTGGTTTTCACAGGACAAAGAATAATTTGTTGATGAATGTGCTGTTACTAAGGACTGACCAGGTGAGCACACTGTGATGTGCATAGCTAAAAGAAAATGGAAGAAGAAAAAAGTCCCTCCCTTATACCATACTGAGAGCTGGTGCGCTAGCAGGGTGGAGGTTCATCCTGAAATGAAAGGTCCTGCCAAGAGAGGACCAAAACTCTGTTGCGTTGCCAACAGAGATCAGTCAGGTGTGTCGGAACAGTATGTTGCCTCAGAGATGGCTTCTTCCAGCAGATGGCACATGGAGCTCCCTTCAACAATACCATCACCCAAATAAGTCACAATATCTACATGTATGTGTGATTAAGGATTGCTTGCCTAGGCCAGTCTGAGAAGTGTCCGGAGGAGGAGATGTAAAGGAGCGTGTGGTGGTTTTACTCGGGTGGGCAGCCGAGCCCCACCACAAGCACTCTCTCACTCCCCCTCCCCCCATCCTCAAAGAGGAACGGGGAGAAAACATGATGAAAATGGTTCAAGGGTTGAGATAAGGACAGGGGCGTGGGCTGCCCACAGGCAGCAGCTCTTCAAGAACTGCTCCAGATATGGCTCTGTACCACGGGGTCCATCCCTCAGGAGCAAACTGCTCCAACCTGGGTCCCCCACAGACAGCAGCTCCTGCCAGGTCACCTGCTCCTGCGTGGTCTCCTCTCCACGGGCTGCAGGTCTGGCCTGCTCCAGCAGGGCTCTTCCACAGGCCACAGCCTCCATCAGTGCAGGCCCACCTGCTCCACCATGGTCTCCTCCACAGGCTGCAGCGTGGAACCCTGCTCCACCGTGGTACTCCATGGGCTGCAGGGGGACAGCCTGTTTCACCATGGTCCTCACCACAGGCCACAGGGGACTTCTCCCAGAAGTTGCTCCGGCACAACTCTTCCCCCCCCACCTTCTTCACTGACCTTGGCGCCTGCAAGGCTGTTCCTCACTCCTCTCACTCTCCCAGCTGCTGTGTGGCGCAGCGTTTTCTTTCCCTGTCTTAAACATGCTCTCAGAGGCGCAGAACAACATCAGTTACTGGCTCAGCTCTGGTCAGCAGCAGGGCCCTTAGCAAACATGGGGCAGCTTTGAGATCCTTCTCACAGAAGCCACCCCTCTGGCCCCCTGCTACCAAAACCTTGCCACATAAACCCACTACAGATCGTCCCTAGGTCCTTCAGCAAGGTGAGTGTGCTCTGTCAGCTCCTGCTGCCTGTGTAGGAGGGGCTTTCTGTAGTGCAGGTAATGACAGTAAGTTGTGCTGTGTAAAGATTATCTTGGTTTGATGGATGGTCTTTTCCACTGGTTTCTTAGTAGTAGTAATAATTCCAAAAGAACATGAGTCTTGTTTTATGTTTTTGTTCCAAGGGCTTGAGCTGATCAGGCAGTGCAGATAACACTAGCACCAGCCATAAAGAAGACGTACTTTGGAAAAGGAAGAAGACAGTTTAGCATAGGAATGTATGACCCAAAACTGTCTTTCCCATCTTTTAAGTGCAGTTTGTTGCTAGCACAAGAGCCTGTGCCATGCAGTCCCCTGGGAGCTTTGGTTCAAGCGGATCATCTCCTCTGTTCCTCCTGAAATGCCGTTCGTTTTCCCATTTGATTGGGGAGGGGAATTGTTGTGGGTCAGACAGGGACTGACGAGATGGTAGTTTATAATTACAGTGACGTTAACTCCTGCCTCGAAGCTGAGGAAAATAACGTGAGGTTGGCAAGAAAACGAGTTGGACAGAAGGTACTGTGAGGGGTAGTGTTCGCCGCTTCGTAGCGGCCCAGCTCAAATCCTGCGGTGGGCTGTCAGGAGCAGGGGCTTGGTGTGGTGTTTAATAGCCGAGCTGCCGGCTTCCTTGCAGCTGTGGGCTGTTGGGGGTTTCTCCTTGCAATGGACTATGAGAGAGGCGAGAGCTCTACCTGCAGGGACAGGCAGCTCCTGCGGCCGTCTGCACGCCCGCACTGCTTGCGGCGATGGGGCCGGCCCTTGCCGGGCAGCTGCCTCCCTTCCCCGGCCGCCGGGGGGCTGCAGGGGCTGCGGGCCCGGCGCTGCGGCTCCCGCTCCTCCCTCACGGCCCGTGCGCGGCCCTGAGCCGCCGGGGGCGAGCCCGAGCCGCGCGCCCCCATTGGCCGTGGGGAGCGGCGGCGGCGGCACCGATTGGCTGCGGCGCGCGGGGGCCGGGCGGGGCGGGGCGGG
>NC_048906.1:13564307-13608884 GCF_011077185.1 Oxyura jamaicensis | reverse complement strand
GCTGGGAGCCCGGAGTCGGCAGCGGGCTGGGAGCCCTTCTCCTGCTGCCAGCCTGCGGGGCCCGCACCTCAGGTTGGGTGCAAGGCAGCCCGCAGCTCCACCCGCAGCTCCACCCGCAGCGTTCCCTGCTTCGCTACCCGTGGTCCTGCCGCTCTGCTGCGGAGTACAGCACGGGAACGGCACGCGGAGAAAGCGAACGCGAGGGGAGGTTTCCGAGCGCTCCTGTGCCGGCCCCGAGGCTCCCGGGACGCGGACTGTGCCCCAGGTCCAAAGGCGGCGCCGCTGGGCGCGGGCCGGAGCAGCCGCTGGCAGCGTGCTCGGGAGCCCGGACGAAGCCCGGCGGTGCGGGGGGAAGGTTCCAGAAGGGTTCCCAGCTGGGAGCTCCACGCGGAGGGCGTTACCTCTGGAATCCGCTAAACCCGGGTTATGGTATTATAAATCGTATCGGGGGCATCTTCCTGCAGCTCCCGGTGCGTCTTTCTGCAGTCGCACCTGAGTGGCGCGGGTGCTGAGCGAGCGGTGCCGAGGTCGCGGTGTCTGCGCCGGCTGAGAGGCGCTCGCAGGCGCTGAGCTCGATGGCTCGGCCACTGAGGCGAAAGCACGGCGTGTGCAGGGAAGGGTCCAGGTGTGGCGTCCCTCACCCGTAGCACTCAAAGCACTTCACGACGAGATGAACGTCATGGGCCCGGCAGTACGGGCAGGGGGCTGAGGTGGGTGCACAGAAGGAAGGCTGTAGCTGGCCCTGTGAGCCCTAGGGTGCGGTATGGTGCTTGCAGTATTGCACCCGTGGAAAATGCAGAGTGCAGAAGGCTGTGCTGGAGACGCCCCTGGTAAAAGAAACCCTAGTCTGGGACTGTGCCGTGTTAATGCACGAGCTGACTGCTTGCAAAGTTTGTGGGGACAAAGCACGATGGAACTGCTTCCTACAAGGCCCGGCCCTTCAGGCTCCTGGGCAGTACTGGGGTTAGGGACGAGGCGTTCTGTGCACTCGGAGAGAGTGAACTGGGCACACAGGAGGCAGAAAGCTTGCACAGCAAATGCGTGGGTGCCCTGCTGGCAGCTGTGCTGCCATCAGAAGAGGAAGGTGTCCAGATGTGGGCTGTTTCGGAGGCGGAGGGCGCTGAGATGCTCAGAGGGCGTGTGTTCATGCATCCAAACTGGCTCTTGCTGGACCTTACAGCCCCGTGGTTGGCACAGTGCTTGACAATGAAGTGTCAGAGCAGTTGGCACGCAGGGCCGCCCCGCAGCTACGTCTCAGCATGCTAGCAATAGTGACCTGTGCGCGTAGGCAGCAGCTGTGCCAATGGCAGTGCTGGCGGGGCTGACTCCCGCTGACTTTGTGCAGTGCTCCAGCAGCTCCTGGTGTGTGCTCCACCTGCTTGGGCCAGGATGAAAGAAGCTCAGGTCGCATCACGGCACGCAGCTCTACGGCCTTTGCCCTGTGCCTTGAGAGGCTGTAGCAGGAGGGTTTACAGGGTTAGGAGGAGCTCGCAGCTGGCGTAAAATAAATTGGGTTGGCTCTTGGCTTCACAACTCTGCTCTGTCTTCTAGGACTGACGGTCTATTTCAGCAACACTGAAAAAATTATCATCAGCTTTCAAGTACAAACTAAGATTCCCTTCCTTTCTTAATGAAGTGGTACCAGCTTGTGGAAATCTCAGGAACAAAAGTGCTGTTTAATAATGATTATGTCCGTATTGCATGGACAGTTCGGCATTCGTTGTTTATTTACAACAACAGCAACAAAACCCTGTTGTATCTTAAAGTCTTACTGTACTGGCTGTATACCAGAAATTTTTTTTGGAAATGATGGTTCTTTGAACTTTGAATCTCCTTTGTCCTTGTCTTTGCCTTTGTACGTGAGGGGGTGCATGGGGAAGAAAGGAGTACTTCTCGATGGGGTAATTCTGCCGTAGTTCTCAGATGTCGTGTAAGACGTTTCTGCTCTTTATTGTTTACAAATACCATTTGACTTGTTCATGTACGTTGCAGATTTCCAGCGTGGGTGCCATTTTTGCTCGAGCAAGCTTTGCAGTAGTGCCCGCTCTTCCTTACAGCTCTCTGCAAGTGCTGAGGAGTTTTTCAGGTGCAATGCTAAGTCTGAATCCAGAACCGATGTACCTTACCCCCTTGGAAAGAGTAAATAATAGAAAAGAGCTGGATTCCATCAGAAGCAGGGCAGCTGGTGCTGGCATGCAGAAGGGTGTGGAACTACTGGTAAGCAGGGCCAAGATGCCACATCAGGAGCGCGGCAGCTTAAAGGCCGCTAGCAGGAGGCACAAAGAGTGACCACCATTGGCACCACGTATGGAAGGATGAATATGCTTTAAAGCTGATGCAGTGGGTTTATCTTTAAGAGGCTGAAAACACCTGGTTCTTGTTCCCAACTGATCTCCTTTTGAGGTCCTTTTATCAGTGAAGAAGAGGTTGCCTTAGGCTGGAGCTGCAACCGGCTTAAAACAGATAATTCTGCCAGCAGGTGCTGTGTGGCGTGAAAGCCGAACGTTACGTCTCCGTCCCCTCTTTGTTTCTGTATTTTGTGATCTGTTTTTGTCAAATCACAGGCCTGCTCTCTGAAACGACGGCTACAGGCCAGGAAAACAGGGAAAGTGATGTTTCCTTAGCCAGATGGTGTTTGTGCAAAAATAACAGTATTCTGGGGGTTTTCCAGAGCATGCAAAGCGTGCAAAATGGGGAATATTGTCCCAAGCGGTTTCTGTGGCTTTCAGACTCCTGTCTGATCGGTGGGAGTAGTAGCGTTCAGTGCCATGTCCTCAAATTACCTTGCTTATCCTTCCTTTTGCAAATATTGTACTGTTCCTTCCCTGTCTCTTAGGGAGCCAGATGCTAGAAATGCAGTAGAAGAGTGAGGGAGGAACCTCAGTTGTGTCTTGTCATCCTTTCATACCCTGGCTGAAGAAATCACACCTCCTGCAGCACGGAGTTGATGTTCTTCTGTCTTAGTTTGTGGATTTGGAGTATTTTTCTGTTTTGCGCTTGGCAGCTTCTCAGTTGTAAACCGTGATGAGGAGAATACATGTTCTAGCTCAGGCTGAGCGGTCATTTACTTATTTTACAGCTGATCTCACTTAGGTGCCTTTGTGAGGGCATGGTGGAGATGCTTCTGAAAGCTTCACGCCTGTGGTGTTAGGGACACAGTCCTGCCCTAGGGATGAACTTGCTTTTAGAAAAAAATCGTAGAGCTGCACTGTGCTAGTTAAGGTGAGAAAGCACTAAAATCACTCGGCTAAAGTACAGCCTTCAGATGCTGCCAGCCTCAAAAAAAGGGCCAGGAATGTGAACTCCCTTATTCAGACTCGGGTGATTCTGCTTTATGTTGTCTAGTGCAATTCCTTGAGACGCGCTCTCGGTTTTAGTGCAAGAGAAAAGCATCTGTGTAGGTGATTGCTTGTATTGTACTACCTCAAAGCTTCATCGGAGTCTGGCTAAAAGGCAGCGTGGCAAGGCACGAGGCACTTCACAGACAATCAAGCTTCAGCTTGCTGAGTTTCGCATCCAGATTTTGTGATGTCACTGAAATGTCAATCAGCACTGGGGGGAGCAGAGCTCCTTGAGTTGTGTTCATCTTACGACTCTTGTGAAGTGTTGCCATGCAAAAATTAAATTCTAATTCTTCTGTTGGGTCTCGGGGTGGTTCGGGTAATGCAGCTTGCTAGAGATTTCTTGTAAGAAGCCAACCTGTCTCACGTACTCTTTGGGTGGCAGGATGAAGCGTCAAACTGTCCTTCTGGCTGTCCAGCTGAGCTGTAATTCTGAGAGTAAAACAACTTCTAAGCCTGTCTCCAGTTTCCTTTATCGTGAAGGCTTTAAAAAAAATCCTCCTTTCTGATGGAGCATTCCTCATCAGACCCATCAGCAAAACTCAGTTTAATTTTTACAAGTGAAAATGTGTTGCTTTGCAATGCTGTACCTGGATATAGTTTTGTTTTATGTTGGCATTGTTTAAGAATGTCCTCAAAATGCCTCGGCTTTGAAACCTGGCACGTTTCAAGTACCCTTTTTTTGGAATACATCCCTAAGTAGAGCTGGAGCAGGAGACTGGCGAGGGTAGCGATGAGACTGAGTGATCATTCTTCATGCAATTCTTGTCTGGCACCTGCTAAGGGACGCTGGCAGAGGCCAGCCGAGCCCTGGCCGAGCATCGCTGGGACGTGGTGGTTCCCTAGCCCCAGGGAACTGCTGTTGCAAAAAAAACCCGCACGGGCTTCCTCTGGCTTACAGAGCGTCCCTGGTCTGTGCTGACTGCCTCGTGAGGTGCTTCTCGGAGTCACCTGAGAGGTTTGGATTCGGGTTCCTGGGTTCAGACCTGCTCTCCCTTCTACACTGCCAGCGCAGGTTTTGTAGCTCTGTGTGCTGTTTGTGAGCGTGGATGCTGGCGTCCCCGTCAGCATCCTTCTCGCAGTTCATTTCCTCTCTTCTGTGGCTGCCTGGGGCTAGCACCAGCCTGCCTTCCCTGAAGTCTTCTAGATGGTGTCACCACGGCAGTGTTCCTGCTGTACTGCATGACTCCTGGGCCCTCCACAGAGCGCTCCAGCCCCTGAATGCCTCGTGCTGAAGCTGCCTCCTGTCTCTGCAGTCTTCTCGGTGCCTTCTTGTCTTACAAGCAGCTGGTTCGGCAGTACTGAGCTGCACTAGCACCAACGGTAAAGGAGCAGCCACTGCTTTTTCATTCTCTGTGTCTTAGATCTGTTTTAAGGACTCTTAGTCCTACCTGTCGGTTCTGTAGCTGGATGCGTTTGACCAGAAGACCATTGCAGGAGGTAGAGCTGCTCCTGTGAAGGGGAGCGGGAAGGATGGCCGTGAGAGAAGCAGGGATGAGAGGCACTGTCGTGCCCGCGCTGGCGTCTCAGCCTGCAGCACACGGCTGCTGTGTTCACAGCGCTGCAAGAGGGTTAACAGTGTACGGATTTCTACCACAAGGTTTTCTTTCTGGTTGTCATCTTTTTTTTTTTTTTTTTCTTTTTCCTTTTTTGAGGGTTTCTGTTCTTCTCCTCCCCTCGTAACCTTGGTTTCATCTCTGGTTTCCCACAGAGCAAAGCAGTGGGCGCTGGAGGAAGACATAGATTAGTGCTGATGTTTTCATCTGGTTTTGATGCTTGGCTCAATTTTCAAGTATCCAGCTTTCACCTGTAACAGGCAAAGCACAGTGGCAGCAAACTCTTTGAGAAGTCTGTGCCCTGGTGCTAGAGGCTTCCATGCTAACGCTTTTGCCCATAATCCTGGTATTAAATCGTCCCTTCCTCTTCCTCTTCCCTACCCAGCGGATGAACAGCCCTGCAGATGTTTTTGCAAAGGCTGTCACCTTTTGCCCTTCTAGTTCTTTGCTTTGTAAATGAAATAATGCAGTCATAGAGGCTTGCAGAAGCCCTGGAGAGAGCAGAGAGAGCAGGAAAAAAACAGTAGCTTGTGGGGAAAGGAAAGAATAATGTCGCTCATTTGTATTTGTATGTCATCAAGCTCGGTCTTGATTAATGACTTAGAACATCACAGCAGCATGCCAGTTTTGGATTCCTCTTTTAGCAAAGGATGGAGTGTGTGGAGGTTCTTGGCAGCATCTCTTGACAGCAAACACAACTGAAATCCAAATTCAGAGTTCACAGAAATGTGAGTGCAAATAACCAGAGTTAAATACTTAAGACTGGTGCTGTTTGTTAACAGCGATATTTTTTTGTTTGTATTGTGTTTCCTCCGTATCCATCTGTCCACCTTTCCTCGTGTTAGATGCTAAACGACCAGTCATCCTGTCTGTCATCTCTTTCTGCCTCTTCCATGGATGACACGGGGTTTTTTTGCCAGGTGCTTGGCTGATGCTACTGCCATGATGTACACTTAATAATAATGGAGGAAGTAACTTTGTACTGAAGCATTTTGACCATCTCGCTATATAAATGTGATGTTAAAAATGGTTCTCTCACTGGGGATTAGAGAATACTAAAGGTTAAAAAGCTAATTAGAAACCCAGGCTGCTCTTGGGTGACCAGACAGTGCTGTGGACAGGCCGAGAGGCCGTGACTTGTGCAGTCTTACTGATGTCCTCATTTCAGGCGAAGCACGCTGCCGAGCACGCCGACAGCAGCGGCCCCAGCCAGCAGGCGCGAGGGATGCGCTTTACCCGTGTTTGACGCTGCCTTCTGCTGCCGTGTGCTCCCAGCCCAGCACCAGTGAAAAGCAAACCTTGCTGGTTTTGCTCCACAGCTGCAATGCAGCTTCTTGGAAAGGGCAATGGGATGACACAGCGGGAGCGTGCTGGTGGAGGTAGGAAAGCAGAGGATGAGCTGGGCTCTGGTGAATCCCAGTCCTTGGTTGCAGCCTGGCTTCGGGTAATGGAGCCGGGGAGTGAAAATCTTCGATCGGTTCCAGGGCTTGGGCAGCACCTCTTGGAAGGGGCTGGTGTAGCTGCCGTAACGTGGTGCTTGTACCTCGGCAGCTGAAGAAAACCCTGAGAAGGGCCAGCTTCTGCTGCTGGGGGAGGGAGCGGTGGCACGTGGAGACGGCAACGAGCAGTGCTAGGGGCTTGGATCGCAACGCTGCAGGACCTGCAGCTGGGAAGAACTGTCCCGATCCCAGCAGCCACCCAGGCGTTGCAGGAACTAGAGCTGTTGAACTAATCTTGGTGTGCTTCTTTCCTCCAGGTACAGAGTCGAAAACGCCAGGTCTTTTAAAAGATCCTTTTAGCAATAGCAGTGACCACTCGCTTAAATTCTCCCTGGTAAGGTTTGTTTTCACTCGGCCAAGGGTGTGGTTGGAAGATGCCCCTGCTGACGTGACCGGTAATGCGTCAGTGTGCTCGCCTGACCGTTATGTGCTTACGGATGAGTTCAGAGTTTGTTCTTTGCTTTGCTGTAGACTTTGGCATAGTGTGACTGTCAAAATAATACGAACATGGCTTCATGGCTAGGTGGTATTTCAACACGGAGTGCAGGGTGGTGGCTCTCCTGCTCGGAGGTCGCGTTGCCCGCACTGCTCGGTTGTTCCCTGTCTCTGAGGTGCCTCCTGGTCTCCGAGCTGAACCTGGGATGGACAGCTGGACGCTGTTGAGGGTTCGGTGGTGTCTCCTCTCCAAACTGGGAAGTTCTTTGGTGGGGATGGGAGACTGCAACCATGCAGGTGACAGAAGAGCGAGGTGGAAGTGGGGCTTTCCTTAGAAGATGCAACTACCCGTGCAAAGCTTAGGGTAGGGCAGGTTTCCTGGCACACACAGAGCAGCTGCAGAGTGACCGACCCTGTACCAGGGAGGCATTGTCTTCACCAGAACGGCAGCTTCAGCATAACAGAGCGATGGTGAGGAAAGATGGGAGGGGGGAAAAAAACAAATCATTTTCCTGAATGGTGCCTTAATCACCTTTTGATTGCAGTGGTATCCCGCAGTCAGATAGACCAAAAGAAAAAGAAATAATCGCCTGTGCAACTCTTTAAGTCCTTGGAAGCCAGGGTGGATCCTGTGGAGGCAGGGGAGAGTAGAAGAAAGGAAAACCCTACTAGGAAAAGAACTGGAAACACAGAAGGCTGAAAAACAAATAACAAGGAAGGAGGGAAGATGGGGAAATGAATGCCTTCCAGGTCCTGTATGCTTTACATCATCTAAAAAAGGCCTTTCTTTAACTGTGCTTTTTACATTTGGATAGTCCTGTATTTCTGAAATTCCTGGGCTAATTCTGTAAAAACCCAATGAACTTCTGTTAGCTTAGAGGTCCCTAGAGGTTTCCTTTTTAGATTTCTTTTCTTAACACTTGTCCTTGCTGCATGCTGAGAAATTAATCAAGCTCACGTTAAAAGGAAGAGATTTTTTTTAAGCAAACCCAAGGTTGGTTGGGTGACACCACACGTAATTTCCAGAGGCAACACTTACATAAAGTGTGTTTGCATTGCAGAAATCATGCTTTCACCCTAACTTTTACTTCCGATCTTGCAGCACAAAGTAACGTGCAGAAAATATGCAGGGGAAATTGTGTTCCAGAACGATCTGACAAATGATGAGAAACTGCTCACGGGTCCGATTTTATTTTTCTGAAAAAAAAAAAAAAAGTGGACTGTTCATTACACCTGGTCAAAATCCATACGCAGCCTTGCATAACTGAGCTCTCTGTTCTGGCTGGTGAGCGAGCTTTGGAGGCTTGCAGCTGCATTCTTCGTCTGTTGCGAAACTTCAACCCCTGGTTATCTCTTTCGGCTACTGTTGTTGGTTAACAGCAAAGAGAGAAGGGACAGCGCTTCTGAAGACTAACAAAGCACGTGATTTGGTAACTCCTACGAAGATTGTCTGATTACTGATAAATCCTGTGGTTGCATCCATTTGGTGAAGCCCTGATTTTGTGCAGAAGATATTTTTTGCCTTTTTTCTTTCATTTTGGAGCTGCTGTGACAGGGCCCTGTTGGGGTGGCCGTGCGGGCGAGGTTAGGTACAGGTGCGGGGTGGGGGGCAGCGCTCTGACGTGCTGTGACGTTGTGTGGGGCTGCTTGCTTCTGCGACCTGCCCTCAGAAAGGTAAACAGCTCCCTTTTTGTTAGGAAGCTGTTTAACCTACCTAATCCTGCTGTAACCTGGGGGAGCTGCTTAAAATTACGCGGGCAGCAGACTCACCTTGATATCGTTTTGGTAGGCCCGTCCTTCCTGGTGTTCATTAGTGCCTCTGGCAGCGCTGCTGTCACAGAGGCTTAGCTGACAGGCAGAAAGGAAGGGGAGCTGCTGCCCTGTGCCGCTGGAAGTTCTCCTTTGCCATGTCTTTCTCAGTCCTTGTCACAGCATTTTTGTGTTTGTTTGACAGAGAGCACTGTCTCCTACCTGTCCCATCACCCAAACTCAGTGGTGTTGCCAGCTGATTTATTTGTTGCTTAGTATTCATAGTTGCAGCCCATATTAGCAGAATATTTCCTTGCAGCAAGTAGATACTCCAGAAAAGTTTCTTTCCCAAATACTTAGCTAAGTTGGTCTCATGTGGGTGTCAGTGCTGCCACCGGAGGAGAGGCTGCAGCACAGCTGTGCCTCCATGAGACTTAACCACCGAGTTTGGCCACGCACACGTCAGCAGGCTCAGTGCAGCTTAATTTCCCTCCTCAAATTTGTGTCCAGGCATTTGCTACTTGGGTCAAGTGTTGTAGTGCAGCAGCTTTATTATTTTGGTCAAGTACATAAGGATTAAGCAAGCACACTTAAAGCAGTAGCCCTGTGTTTTTTCTCTAGTGGGTAATTTTCAGATTTTAGTGAACATCAGATGGGACTTCATTAATGATTTTTCCTACCGTATTTTCAGTTCAGCAAGGCACTTTGGCTCGTTCACAGCTTCAGGTTTGTGAATGGGCCCAGTGAAACCAAGGGACTTCACTTGAGAAGTACGTATCTTGCTGAATCAGGTTGGTACTCCTTTTGTTTTTTTTTTCCATCTGGAGCCCAAAAATAATTGTCAAAATATACTGGGGAATTGAGCCATGTAGTCTATTGAAACTGACACTGCATGTGTCTTTCTCTTCCCAAAACTGCTTTGGAAACTGCCCAAGTGATGTTGTTTAACTGAATCCCGAGCATCAGGCGATGGCAGGACTTTTCAATAGCAGAAATTCATCAGAATTGTGCTTAATTCCTATTTGTTTCCCTTTTCTTTCCTCTCCTCCCGACTGTGGAGTTCTTCCGTTTAATGCGAATTAAAGTAGGTGGCATCTGAAGAGAGGCTGCTTCCCCCCTCCCCGTGTCCGTAGGAGTTAGACCTGTTAGGACTTGTCAGTAGTGCGGGTACTGCAGCGCAGCTGTGTCCTCGCACACGTCCTACCTCAGCTGATTTCATTTTTAAGACAGGCCCACCAAAAGAAGTGCCTGGAGTTCAGTGGTATTGGATGTGGCAAATTCCACGCTGTTCGCTGCTGGTTTTTGTTTCTTTTAAAGGAGAAACCCTGCAACATGAGCTTAGTGTGATTTTATTGAATGTGCTGGGGTAGGAAGCAGTCCTGGGACCAGCCACGGGCTGGAAAAGCTATAGGGTGTTGGGTTTCCCACTGAACTAAGCCAGCCTGGGCCTTCCCTTTATTAGCAGTTACACCTTTCGTGGTCACCCCCTTTGTCCAAATAAGGTTTTTATTCTTGGCTCTGTAAATCACCTGCTCAGATTTTTATAACTAACTTATGGTTGGCGTTTCTGTAATCTCAATGGGGGTTTTCTTCAAATGCATTGAAAGATTTTAAAATATATTTGAAATTGAAGCTAGTGGTTACATCAGTTGTAGTTACTGTAGGTGACTAACGTGAAGGTGACCAAGTCATAAATACTTTAGAAAAGCAGAATTTTGTTTTCCCAATGCTAAACCAATTGGCTTCTCTAAAGTAATTTATGACACCCGTGCTGATGGACGTGAGTGTTTACCTGCTGTTTTGTGTTAGGGTGCCTCTTTCTACAAGACCTCTGGGGTCGGCATGGCTTTGTTTAGCTGAAGCCAGGTTGCCACTCGCAGCACCCTAAAAGCGGAGCTAGTGCTGCAGTGGATGCCGTAGTCCTTCTCCAAGAGCACCAGGCCCTTGAGATGGCTGTTGCTTTTCTTCCCCTTGCAAGTTTGGGGAACTCAGACCTTGTGATGACCTTGGCTTCTGCAGGAGGACAAGGACCTGGTGCTGTCTCTTCTGATTTGCCTTGCCCTCTGTGTTGTGAGGCTGGTGTGCTTGGTTCCTGGTTCATGCAGGCATACGTGACATTAGGATTTTGACACCGTTTCTATCCTTGGGCTGCTGTTTCTGGGTACTAATTTTTTCTCAAGTACTGTAGCTCTGTGTTAGTTGAAGAGCTTTGTTCTTCCTAGAACATGGTAGCTTTCTAGAGTGTGAGGCAGTGATTAAGGAAGGTTGTGCAGTTGCTTCTGGGGGAATTTGCCATCATTTGCAGTGAAAGTCAGCAGCTGATAACATAGTTAAACCTTCCGATGTTTTGAATAAAATCCAAATATCCTTTATACTAACCTTGTGCTTTTACTTTGTCTTGTGGACCAATCTGGCCAGAATCTGATCCCCATTTTGCTTTGCATCATTGTAATGCTTTTCAGCAGGATGTGCATAGCATTGATGCATGAAAATATGTGTAAGAGTGGAACTACATGTTTTTGAGCAAGAATTCTGCTAAAGCAGGAGATTATTTTCTAACAATAGAGGGCTGTATAATGTGTTGTCCTTGGAAAAGTGCATATCAGTGCAGATTGTTGAGTTACTGTGGGCTGTCAGCAATGTCCCTTCCAATGACAAACTATTGGAATAGATTAATCAAGATCTTGTAACATTGGTTACAAGATCTTGATTAAACCAAATGGAGGTGTGTGGCTTTCTTGTTGCAATTCACAATTTAATGAACTGCACACTTTAGACACTTTGCTGTTTAGCAGTTGCAGTCACTTCAAATCACTGATCTAGCAATGACTGGGACTCAGTGGTCTTCACCCTGCAACCGGCTGGCCCAAGTCATTGTCATCCCCTCGTGCACCCAGCCTTTCAGGCAGGGTAGTTGTGGGTAATGAAGGGGCTGAAAGCAGCCACCTATAACAGCATTAAACCCAAGGTTTAAAATGTAAAAAGCCACTAGAAATAACAGTCCACTGCTGAATAATGCTTTCTCTGAAGGTGGGTTTCCAAGCAATTGGATATTATGTGTCTTAGCCTGACGGGGCACTGCGCGGGCTGGAGGCCCTAAGTCATGTTGTCACATAAATTGTTAGCACCACTGTAGTACTTCACCATAAGGAGCGTGTTTCATCCAGGACAGCTTAATTTAATGCATTTAGCCTCATTCTGCACGGTAGCCCCTAGCAGAGGCACAGAAATTTCCTTGTCTCTCCAAGAGTGCACCTTTGGGAGCTGTGATCGTGGTAATTCACCTTAGAGGTAGTAAGAAGTTGCTGATGTGGTGCGTTTCCTTCACATCCAGCTTTCTGTATGTGTGACTGTAAACACTTACAAGCTTTCTCAGTCCTTCCCCCCATGCTTTGTGATGTGTGCCTGCCTGCATGGGGTTGCTGAACTTTCTGTGGCAGGCAAGCGTTGGCAAGTTGGCTTCAAAGCTGGTTTGTTTTACTGCCTGGCAGCCAGTGCAGGCCAGTTTCAGGGGGTTGTTCTGAGGCATGGTTATGGAGCGTGGGATAACCAATAGGTTTGAAAAAACAGTCTGCGTAGGTGAACGATACCAGATTTCAAGTTCTGAATCCCCAGCCTGGTACTTAGGAATAGCGCAGTATCGTTGGTCTCGGTGGCTTCGTTAGCGGTGTGCTGGCATGGCGGCCGATGGTCCACTCAGCGCAGCAGAGCTCCAGAGAGCCGTGGGGGGACTTCAAGCCACGTTCTCCCTCAGTGGGTGCAAATTGGGCATGTGGATGCTGGCATCGCGTCTGTCAGTGTGTAAATTGTCTGTGTCCAGGTGATATTTCAATGGAGGGAGACTGCAAGGTGTGTCTGGTCTGCCTGAATGACTTCGTCCCTTGCTGTACTTGTGTTTGAACACACTCATTACCACAGCATCCATCCCAACCAAGTAAGCACTGCTGCTGCTATGCTGCTGAGAGAAGGTGACAGAACAAGGCGTGTTGCTGTAACTGCAGCATGAACTAGTGTGGGTTGTAGGGTCTGTAAATCACCAGGGATCTCAGCTGCTTCCCGTACGCACCGCATCCTCTGCGGCTTGCTGCTGGTGTCTCCCTCTGTGCCTCAGCCCCTTCCCAGCACCGCATCCTGAGTGCACCTGCGCGGGCACCAGGCCGCTCCCTCGGCGGGCACGGCCCGCAGGCCTGGGCCTCTGTCCTGGGCCTCTGCTTCAGAAGGCACCGTGTGGAGACGTGGTGTCAGCCGTCTGCACCCGCAGGGCACACAGCGTGGCTCGGACCGCAGCCTGCCTGGGCTGAGGGTGTGCTTTGAGTTGTTCCGATGCCCTGAGTGCCGGAGCGGGTAAGTCAGTGCCTTGCTTGTAATAATTACAGATTTCCACCATGGTTTTCACCCATCGGTTGCCATGGCAACGGTGCAGCAGCTCAGCCGAAACGCTGTCATGCGGATTTAAAACCGAGGCGGCTCGGGCACATCTTCCCAGTGCCCTCCTGGTGCCATGGCAACCCAGCAGGCCCCGCATCTTCCCTGGTACCCCCCCGTGCTGTGCCAGCCCAGCAGGCCCCGCATCTTCCCTGGTACCCCCCCGTGCTGTGCCAGCCCAGCAGGCCCCACATCTTCCCTTGTGCCCCCTCAGTGTCATGGCAACCCGGTGGGCCCCCAGCCTGCAGGGCTGCGGCACCAGGGCTGCTTTCAGCCCCTGCGAGCAGCAGCGGGGCTTTTGTTTTCTGCCTGAGCAGCGCTCCGCGGGAGGGTGCCCGCTGGCTCTTGTGCTCCCTGCGTCTGCGCAGGACCCGAAGGAAACAAGCCAAGGTTGTTTTGTGGTACTCCCTGGGTGTTACCCTGGGGATATTTGCAAACTGGAGTCAAATGAGGAGTTTTAAAGACAAAACCTGTTCTTCAGTTTCCACGGTTCTTGAAAACTAGGGGGGTATTTTGGGCTGTAATAGACTGGCCCTGCGTCTCAGTTACCTGTTTTCAGAAACCCATGGAGAAGGCGTTCAGATGAACTCGTCCGGTAGGAGCTGATGGGCTACACCTACACGTCAGAGGCAGTGGAGTGGTGGCTGGCAGTCAGATGATCTCGGTTCGGTTTCGTTAACTAGCAGCGTCCCCCTGGCTCAGCTCAGGCTGGGGGTTCCTCCGGGTGACTGATGCCTGGTCCCGCTGCCAGCAGTCGCAAGCAGGTGCTGAAGGGAGCGACAGCAGCGGCGCTGCTCCTGGACTGCTCCTGGATGCGGCCCGCTTTAAAGTGAAGGGAAGAGCAGGTTCTGAAGCCGGCAAGCTGGCTGCTGCACATTTTCACCCAAGCCATGTAAGTGCCTTTGACGTGTGCCGCGCGATAGGGTTTAACGCAGGATGTGCCGAGCCTGCCTTTGGGCTTTGGTACCACCACATGCAGGGGCCCTGGTTCCCCAGGGGAGGGTTTGTCTCTGCAAGCAGGCATGTGTGATGTGAAAATGTGCCCACATGAATATGCATGCTTAGCTGTTATGCAGTTGGCTTGCTGGACCCCTTGTGAAAGAAATCCCCCGTGTGCATCTGCTTTTCTGTGTCTTTGGCTGAAGCAGGGGTCACCTTGAGAAGCCTGAGCGCTCGCTCCCATTTAAGATGTTTCCCTTGCTTTGGTGCAGGCTATCTCCAAGTGACTGATTTTATGGCCTCAGGAAATAAATAGTGCTTTGAAAGTACGGTTTACTGGATGCTGTTTTCGTGACCTTGAGGAGGCTGTGATGGGATGCTGAAGAATAAAATCTTAGAAGGAAGCTTCACTTGAGGTTATTTTGGAATACTATAATTTTTCACAACTGCAGAGTATTTGTGGAGCAACTGATCTGAAAAGCATGGCTGTGTCATAATTTCAGCTGTGTAACCCTTTGAGAACTGGACTGTCTGTTTTGGTGGGGAAATGTCAGGAAATTAACATGCAAGGTTCGGATATCTTCTTGCTATCTTCATTTAAAATAATGCATTCAAAATATGTGAGCTAGAAGAAAGGTTCTGATAGGTGAAGATGATACTATGAAATATCCAAGGGCAGTTTTTACTGTGGGAACTATTAAAGAATGAAAAACTAAAACTAGAAGTAACATTTCAGCTAATATTAATTGTCATGCTTACTTTTACCAACATTTATTTATACACAAACTTCTACTATACAATCTATGCCAGTTTTATAGCTATTTTTAGCTGTGGCTCTAGAATTTGCCTAATTCCTACCAGATGCTTTCTAGGCCCCCCATTTTTCCTTTCCTGAGACAATGCATTTCTTTCACAGGGAAGGTGTGGGCACATCTCATCATAGCTTAGCTGCTCCAATAGTTCGTGAATCAAAGATGAGCTGCTGAAAGGTTTGGTGGGTCACCTGAATTCTAGTGTGTCATAATTGCAACATTTCCACCTAGTTTTACTCATTGGATTTTGGAGCAGGGATGATTTGTCAGGCCAATATTTGTGGGAGAGAGGAAAAACAAGGAGAGACAAGGGCAGAAAGATAAATAAATAAATAAGGCATATCTATATCCAGCCACCAAGTGTGCTTAGAAGACATCTGAAGAGGAGAACCTGGGCACATGGGAATAGTGATGGAATAATGACAATTCCGCCTGTGGGTGAGTGTGACTGAAGATCTGAAGGTTCCTGTCCTAGCTTCTTTGCTGCTTCAGCTGTGACCTGATTGTTGGTCTGATTCGGCAGGTCGGTACTGCTATGTCACGATGGATCATGCATGGTAATTTCAAGCTATAGGCACGAGGTTTTGTCTTGTGTGTTGCATCTTTGTGCTTTGGCTGCTGTTTTCAAAACAGACTGATTGAAATGCCAGCTGAATATAGAGGGAGAGAAGGTAGCTGTGCAAAAAGCCAGTTTATTAGGGAAGGCTTACGCTGCCGTGTGCAATATTTACTGTTTTGTCAAGATGTGAAAGTCAAAACCAGTCTCCCCATTTCTGTTCTTCTGAACAGTGGTGGGAGCGTTTTATCCTGTGGGTGTCAATAAATAAATAAGCAACCATGAATAACAGACGCTTGAGCTTTACTTGTAACTATGACAACTGTGTCCTTGGTGACTTAAGTACAATCATGGAGTTTCCAATTACATCCTGTTCTACACAAAGCCACTAAGGTTATTAGAGGAAGAAACATCAAAAGCAACTGTCAGCTCGTGAACTGTTGTCTGCCAAAATCCAGCTTGGTGGCAGACGCACGCTTCCCCTTGCAGACACCCACCGCTTTGTTTTGGTGTCAGTGCTGCTCGGTGGTACGCACCTTGGCGAGCCTTGCCCCTCAGGGACAAACCTGCTGGTACAAGTGCCGACTTAATGGACTGCTGTCTGTGAAACTGTAGAGGTGAGCTCCTGAGCAGCTGGGGGGCTCTGCTGTGAGGTGGGGGCAGTCCCGCAGGCCCCGGCAGGCCTCTGCTGCGGAGCGGGGCCCAGCGGCTGCAGCAGGCCCGTGTGAGGCCTTTGGGGCCAGGGTGCTTGTGACCACCCCGGTTTTGTGGCCCCCGGCTGAGCACAGTGGGTGAGGAGCCAGCTGGGCGAGCTGTCCCTGAAGCTGAGGGTTTCAGCCTATTTCTGTGCTTGGCTTCTTATATAAGCACTGGATAGAAAATGCAGTGCTGGCCTTGTGTGAAACTAAATGTACATTTTCATGCAATTACCTCTTAACAAGAATTTCCTGTTCCCATGAAGATTTCAGATAGCCTTAGCTCTAGCTATCATTAGAAATTCTTGGTGAAACTCTAACAAACTTTTCTTGCAAATGCTGTTGTAACCTTTTTTTTTTTTTTTTTTTTTTTTCAATGAAATGTCCTGAAAAAAACACCTGTTGAAGTAAAAGGACCTGTTGTATTTCATTGTGTGCAGTCAGGCTTTCCTGACTACATAGGCTTTATCGAACTCTTAACTCTGGGACCAAGTGAACTGCAGTTCAATACATCGACATGCTGGCAGGCTTTTATTTTATTCATTTATTTATTTATTGCTTTGTTGGTTATTCCATTTAAGTGGCTAAAGCGGTTCAGTCAGGATTTCTAACATCACCCGACATTCTGTCAGTAACACTGATAAGAAGTCCATCAGCTTTTTCCTGCTGTAATCTATGGGAAGGGGACGTTCCTGTTCTCCCCAAAGGAGTGTGGGGTGGGACATAAGGATTGCAGTGCAGTTTTCAAACACCAAATGCTGTATATGTTGATTATTCTTTTTATGTGGATACAATGATGCCATTAAGTTGGCCCATTCTTCCTCAAGTGCAGGCTAAGGAAGGTCCCGATAATATTTAAAGGATGGCAAATTCAGTTCTCCTCCACCTCACCCATACTTACATCTTCATGAAATTTCAAGGATATTCCAGACCCTGGGATGTCCTTAAGCTGTTTATATGAGCAAAATTCTTGAGCAGCATCACTGAAGTCATGAAAGATGCTTGCTCATGAGCACTAAATGCCTGGAGAATTGTCACTGTTTAACAAATGGCCTTGGATTTTTTTTTTCAGCTGTTCATCTCAGAAGCTGCAATCCCATCCAGCTCTTTTTTCTCAGCCTTCCAACCTTCCTCCTTTTGTTTCAAAACCGCTTATCCCATCTCTGACCATACAACAGTCCCTGCTTGTGTGATGGGGTCTGTGACGCCTCCTTAGTAGTCCCCTTGTTCTGGCCCCATTATCTAAACTCTTTCCAACTTGCTTCTAATCATTCAAGTCTGATTATCTTCCAGAAAAGCAGTCTGAAGAGCCCCCATGTGCAGTTGTGGAAACATTGTAGAGGTTAGAAAAGGAGAAATAAGAGCTCACAGGAGAAACACTACAAGACTGGACCATGAATGCTTTAGCATGTGGTGGGTCTTTGTATCATCAGTTGAACTTGCTGTCCTGCAAAGCCAAAAAAATACACTTTTAATTCAATAGAAAGCAAGCTTTGCTTGGCTTTCACATCAAACTTTTAGAAAAGCCAAGTGAAGGAAAACAGCAAAGATGCAATTAATTTGCCTTTACCTCCGCCAAATACATATTGGGAAGACTTTGTGGAGTAATTGCAGTGTGCAGCTTGTGCTGCTGTTTCTAAAGCACCTAATTGTTCTTGGTAAATGGGTTTGGAACAGCTGAGAGACAGATGCTCCTATGAATTTAAAACAGGTTTCCATGTCTTTGACATGAACTGGAAGGAGATAAAAATCTGCAGTGCTGACTTCAAATACACGTCTTGTAATTTTTCTGTTCCCCTTTTACCTTTGAATCTATCCCGAGGATGCTTTCAGGGCAGGTTTTGCAAGCTGCAGTCTGAAACACAGATGTCATGCTGCATTAGCTTCTCTGCTAGCAAGAGAGAACGGGTCATACAAAGTCCTCGTTTGTGGTTTTTGGCTCTTGTAAAAATCGTCTGGATCAAGCGCCTTAAATGTTGGGGTCCCTCCCTAACTTGTTCTATTTTTTTCCCGCAGTTCTCCCCACATCTTGTGAGTTCACAGAAACAATTTGTCTTTTATTTTCTTGCAATAATCTACTGTTACTACTGCTGAATGACTGTTTGTCATTCCTGGTAACTAATTTTGCCTGTCAGAAATAATCACTTAGTAAATAATTTTAGCAGATGCTGTTTTAAAAACAATACATCCAATTTAAATTGTATGCATAAAAAAATCCATCTATCCCTGTTTCATGTGCTCTGTAGACTTACTGGAGCTGCTTCTTTGAAAATATTTTTTCTTACTAAAAGAATGCAACTTTGTGATTTAAGCTGTGTTTGCCAATGCATGTGTATACCTAACACCCAGAATATCTGCAAAAAATATATAGTTACCATTCTCTTCAGAATAGCTGCTGTGTATGGTGAGTTCTAACCTTTTCCAGCTCAGTCAGTTGCCATTAGAGGAAAAATATTTAAAGATGACTATTGTGAATCTTTTTTTTTTTCTGGAAAAGTCTCACTTTGAAATCTAAGGTAGCTAGCATTTAACTGTAAAGCTAATCAAAAAGAATTGTTTGCCACATCCCATTTACAATCTGATATCTGAAATTGGCGAGCGTATTTTGCCTAGATTTTAAAGCATCTGAAGCTGTAAGCAGCTGCTGCGGAGCAGCAGTGCTGATGGAGCATCGCTTTGCTGCAGCCTTGACATGTGCACAAGCACTGATTTCTGCTGGCTTCCAAATTCTGCCACTGCTGCTTGCAGCGCTAGAACAAGCGAGGCCCGTGGGGATTGATCAAGAGATGGATTACAAAGGCAAAATTCAATTGGTTATTATGGCAACCAAATGACATGTGCTTAGACAAATGTCCCAGTCATATCAGCTAATCTACTGTGAGAATTTGTGCGCTTAATGGAGGTGGAAAAGAAGTTGAATTTAGTTATGCTCAAATGTGATATTACGTGATTTATTCTGACTCTGGACTGGAAAATGCTAAAACTTTTTATATAACAGCTGCCAAGGAAAATTAGGAGTAAGCTGCTTTATTTTTAAACCTCTCACAATAATATTTTCTATGACTTCAGAAAGCCGGTACCTTTTCAAAATGTAATTTTGAGCCTTTTATGAATATTGTATTTCAAACATTAAAGGACTTTAGATAAACAGTAAATAGAAGTGGAAGGTAAAATAGCATTCTGGGAGCAAACACGTAGGAGATGACTTGCCTAGGAGAGGAAAAGTGGGTGCTGCTAAAGGAGACCTGTCGCTGACGGATAGGATGGTGTGGTGTGACTGGAAGGTATATTTGATTAGGATGTGAAGAGACATCTCATTAAGGACGAGGTAGGCTGGTCAATTTGTAGCAAAACACCCACAGGAGATGACTCTAAAGGGAAGTGGAACACCAAAGTGAGTCACGGTGGGTTACGTTTTAGCTTTCTGTCATAGGTGCGTTTGCACTGCTCCAGTTGTTGGCTCCTGCAAAGCTGTGCTCAAGTTAGCTTTTAACAGGCTCCTAGAGACTTCTAAATCTTGCCAAGCAAAGTTAAGGAGGAAACTGAAGGTTGCAGGAGTACAGAGGAGGTAAGTAGCTCTGAGCAGAGGACTTCAAGGTAGTTAATCATTGTGAGAGGTGCTGGGCTGGTTGGCCCTTTAGCAGCTTTTTTTCCACTGTGGTGATTTCACTGACTCAGACTCACCTTTGTTTTTTGCTAGAGAATGATTGTGAGATAAGAAATGCATGGTATTGGGATTTTCATAAGTCTAGTTCCTTCTACATTTCAAACCTTACAAAGCTGAGCAAGCTTTTTGTAGACTGCGCACAAACGTTGTGCAAGTGTTTGCTCACCTCGGCAGATTTCAAAATACATCGGATTTTAAATTGAACTCAGAGCGAACTGCAAGAAACCAAGTGCTGTGTCAGTTGTCTAGGAAGGCACAGGGAATTTTCTTTGTACCAGAGTATTAATGTATCTGTGAATTAATAGATCTCTGCAGGTGAGGATGTCTTTTTTTTGTTTATTTTGGTAATTCTGAAAAATCTGAAGTGTGAAGGAAAGCAAACGGTGCGTTGACTAAAGATAACACAGAAATAAAACTTATGATGTATTACTGTTGGATAAGAGATGCTTCCTACCATGGCAGCAGGAGCTCAGTGTGTTCCCCACATCCCGTCCCCAACGTGTTTGCACGCCTTACCGACAGCACGGGAAGGAAGCCAGCAGGGAGCTGTGGTCTTGTTCTGCGGGAGGAGCAGCGCCTTTCCATGGAGCTCTTCCCGGGAGGTGTATGGGTGATAGCTGCCGTTCCCTTTGGACTGCAAGCTTGGATCCATTGCCAGTAGATGGCCTGCCCCTACTGGGGGCACGGGGGCACCCAGTGAGGGGGAAAATGTCAGCACGGTCTCTGCACAGACAAGCAGGGTCTATGAAGTCCTAGGTAGAACACACCAGATTTTTAAGCGCAAGGTTTGAGTTTAACCTGTATCATAGATAATTTAATAACGTCTTTTATCTATTTGTGCCTTCCAGGCAGGCTTTCTGTGCAGGTAATCCAGAGAGAAAAAGGAGTCGTATTAGCATTCATGCTACTTGACTTGACAAAGTCATTTCGATTCAGCTGGCTGAGGCAGGCACCGACAGGCTGAGGCTGGAAGAGAGGTCTGGAGGCCTGCTGCTCCAAGGCCTGCTCAAGCAGGGC
This sequence comes from Oxyura jamaicensis, assembly GCF_011077185.1. NCBI lineage: Eukaryota > Metazoa > Chordata > Aves > Anseriformes > Anatidae > Oxyura > Oxyura jamaicensis. Next base: position 13,588,193 of record NC_048906.1, on the reverse strand, counting down.
CACCCAAAGTAGATGGCTTAGGGCAGCGTCCAGCTGGGTTTTGAATACTACCAAGCAGGGAGACTCCGCAACCTCTTCTATGGTTTAGGTGGAGCTTACTGTATTTCATTTTTCACCCATTGCCTTGTCCTCTCACTGGACAACACTGAGAGGAGCCTGACTCTCTTCGCTCCCTCTGTCAGGTACATGCCTTGCCTTCGCCAGGCTGAACAACCCCAGCTCTCACAGACTGTCTTCAGAGAGATGAGATTACTTGGTAGAAACTGTGTTTTCAGATGATCATTTTTATTTTATTTTCTGATGTTTTTCCTTCTGTCTTTTTGGCTTAGATGAAGTTTTTCTCATGAACACAGGTTCAGTCTAAGTAACACATTGTCTTGAGAGACTGACAAGAAAAAACATTTTTTAAATGATTAACCTAGTCTAACATGCATAAAGAAAGCAGATGAGCAAGGGAAGAAGGGAAGCTAAATGATGATCTTTTATCTCTTGGCCTCACTGAAGTTGGGAGTTACATATTTACTCTGGTAGTCATTTGCCTTTACAGGACCTAGTGTCAGACTCAGGTCTCAGTCCTGATACTGAAGGGAGAAATTGAAATGAATGGCACAGTTGCTGCATCCATAGGGACATAAATAAATGTGTTTTTTTTCTTCTTTTTTTTTCCCTTCCAGAACATCAGCCTCAAGATTAAGTCTTTTTGAGTAAAGAAAACATAAAATGGCGTCAATGTTGCTTAGTCGACAGCTGAGCTGTTGTCTGCAGCAGAACTCCAGGCTGCTTGTATTTGGTAAGTGGCTTTTTTATTATTTGGTTTGTATTTGGTAGCATTCATGTTATGCTAGCAAAGAAAATTCCAGTTTGGAAGTTGCTGGGGTTTATCTAGTGTTGATCTTGCAAAACTTGAAAAATATTGTGTTCTGCATCTCGGATAATGATGCGGTTGTAGTACAGAAGTGGCACGCAGGAATGCTGTTTTTTTAATGTGATTTTTTTTGTTTGGTTGGTTTTGTTTTTTTGTTTGTTGTTTTTTAATTCAGCAAATTGAAGGACTCAGCATGTTTACAGTGCAGATTATTAAATGAAACAAAGCTCATCAGCCTTTGGAACTCTGCTCTAACCGGGCTACTTTCTGATGCTATGTGGTGCAGAGGTGAAAAAGTCATCCATCAAAATCACCTTTTTCCAGTTTGCACATCATAGCATGCCCCTGCCTGTCTTTCTGCGTGTGGGGGGTTTTGTGTGGCTGACACAAAGAGGTGGCCTTTGCTAGGGATATTTTTCTGCCTGCACTTAGCTCTAATGTGAAATAAAGGCCTAGCCCACAGCTTCAGGCTGTTTTCTCCTAAGTGTATGATGTCAAGTTCTTGCTAGACCCCTGCTCCTAGGGTTAGTACATGTACATTGAGCCTGCAGTCTCATGAAATACATGCGCAAACTTCGGTCTCATGCTTTAAAAGTGCAAATTTCTGCTGGTCTTTTTGGACAAAGTGTTGAACTTAAGATCTAGCATCCACTTTATGTGCTGTTGTACTGAATACAGTACGACTGAATGGCTTTTCCTGTGACCAAGTAAATATTAATATTTCTTCTCTTCTAGCCCTCCTGCTGAGCCAATGTGCTCCTTGTGCCACTGCCATGCAAACACAGAACCCCTCCATTTGCTTAGAATTAAAATAAAAAATAAAAAAAAATCCTTTTAAACAATAAACTTTGGAGAGCAACTGACCTTTGGCTAAAGAACAGAAAGTTTGGTCTTGTAACTATTGGAAAAGTGTTAGGTCAGTGTTTCAGGACTGGCTGCCCTTTCATTTATGGGAGTGACGCACTGATTACCCGAGCTGTGCAAGAGCAGTGATCGTTTGGTCGATAGTGGCCAATGGAAAGTGCTTGCAGCAAGCAGGCCCTCAGCAGCTGCCAGTCCTTTGAGCTAATCTGTCGTCTAGGTATCACTTAACACTTCCTGTCTCTCCCAGCATCTTGCATGTTTCCATGATGCTCCCTGCCCAGGAGGACAAATCACTACAGCTGTGCAGTGCACCTGAGGTCCTTGAAGTGCAGATGAGCTAGCTCTTCTGTTCTCACCATTGCAATGAAGGGCTGCAATACAAAAGAAATGCAACTCTGGGCCCCGTCAGTTCATCCTTTTTGGAAATTTGTAAGTGCTGCTAAAAGCAGGCTTATAGCAAAGGATGGAGGGCCTTGTTGGCAGGTTGTGTAGCAGGCACGCTGCTTTGGGTACATGTATCCAGAGATAAGAAAACATGGAGCAAGAGCAGAAGCCCCCACCAGAAGGAACTGTCTCCTGGTAGTTTTTTAGCCTGCTACATTCCTGGCTGACACAATAGGCAGGAGACTGACAGCAGTAGAAAAAACGTGAGCTTCGGGTCATTTTCCTGCTGAGTCCCAGGCAAGGCTGCAGCACTCACTGCTGGTCACACTGCTGGTCTCTGTTTTTAGGGAGATGCTGAGGGGGATGTCCAATTTCTGCCTCGGGGTGCTCTCCTCCGACGTGTTTTTGAGTGTGCAAACTCTGAGCTCTACAGACTGAGAAAGACTCCTCATACGTTACTCCCACAAAATTCCTGCAGTGCCATTTGGTCTGCTGTTTTTTTCAGTGAGATACTGAAATGACGGGGTTTGCAAAGGGGAGGTGGAGAGGAGAATAGCTTGCCTCTTGGTAGAAGTCTCTGTGTCTGTGGGCTGAGATGTTTCAGTTGTGTGCCTGCATTAAGTGCAATAATTTGTGCAGCTTGAATCTATTATAAATTTATTTACAGAAAGAGAATCTTCTTCCTTGATTATTTCTGATTTTTAAAGCAAATGTGGGAGGTAGCTTTGTGCTGGCCCTGAGCATGAACTACGCTGGTTTCTGACAAAAAAGGGGTATGTGAAAAGGAAGGATGTTGGCAAGTTTGCATTCACTGCGGCAGAGAATTATACCCACATTCACTGCTGTAAAACACATGGGAACAAAGGAAACTAAACTTGATATTAATCAAAATGTTTCTAGGAACTTTTTCTCAGGTTGTATGTGAGAGATGGTGTTTAATTCTGATCGAGATAGATTTCAAGTCCTCAAATCTTTTAACGAATGTGAGACAAGAGTTAAGCATTGGGGAGGAGAATCTGCTTTACTTGACCATAGTGTTCTAATTCCTAACACAGTGCTGGTCCATGGCCAGCTACAAAACGAAAACTGAAAATTGTTTAAGCTGATTAAAATGCAGAAGCTAAGTGAAATGTATTGATGTAAAATACAAGTTAAATATTCCCCATAAATGTAAAGCCTGTAATAATTTGGAGTCCTTATGCCTTCTTGAATAATAATAATAAGCTGTAATCAGGTATCAATTTGTTGTCTTTATGTATTTCTTGTGCTTGATAGTTTGCCATCAAAGATACAGTTTAATACAATTTGAGAGGTGGCAGAAGAACGTCGGTAGACTGAGTAGCTAGCATTATATATACCTAGCATAATATATATATATATATATTTTAACAAAGACTCCTGCATAGTGCTCTCAGTACAGCAACATCCAGACAGGCCCAGGAGAGGCAGCTGATGCTGGAGAAATAATGGCGTTTCTCAGCGTATGCCCTCAGCTGAGCTCTGCAGTCACAGCTGTGTTGCTACCAGCAGTCACCGTGCTGCAGGTTAATCACGGCCAGCAGTCGGAATCACGCATTTACCCCGCTTTGTGCTACCTCTGGTGTTAGCGGCTGTGTCGCTACGGTGGGAAAGCCGTTCCATTTCTGTGCTTCAGAGGCAGACCAAATCAATAGTCTGTTGTTAGCTGGTGGGGTAACAGCACAGTTAAGAGGACTCTAGAGATCTCAGTTCAGTTTCCTAAGGGGTTGAATTCGTCTTTGATTCTTGAACTGGAAAGCATGCCAGAAGGCCAGTCTTCTGCCTTAAGGAGGCATCAGTTCCCATTAGTGCTTGCACATGCTCCTCCAGGATGCTGACCTGCTCTGAGAAGCCCCCAGCGGTGCAGCTTCTGCAGCCTCCCCAGGCAATCTGCTCTGTTGCTGAACTGCCCTTATCTTTAGAGCTTTTTTCTAATGTTTAACCTAAGTTTCAAAACAGGAAAAATCAAATCCTTACTATTAGTCCTATCCTCAATGGACCTGGAAGCTGGAATGTTTCTTTTTTTTTTTTTACATATTTGAAACCTATTACCTCTCCCAAGACCTTGTACTTCTGCTTCAAATGATTTAAATAATTTTTCAGTCTTTCTTCATAGGTCCAGTTGTTCTCATCCAGTTTCTCAGCACTTTTATTGCAGTGCCCCAGGTGAACTAACTCTGGTTGAGGCCATACCTCACATATCTCAGCCTGTTTCCTCTCTCTCTTCAGAGAATAATACCACTTTATCTCACCGGCATGCTGCGGTGAAGACTGAGAGACGTTCATATTCATTCTTGACTTGTCCCCATCACAGTTATCTGGAAGAGGTTGGAAAGCCATGAGAACCATTTACTCTAATTGTTCTTTTGTCTCCAGTATTAATCCTTGCTGTGGCTTCTTACATTTTTAGTCTGTTTATACATTAGAATTTTCCCTAGAAAATCAGGACAAGAAGCAAAGTGGTCTGAGGTCTTGCTCTGCCTAACGCAAACCTTATTATCGTCCAGATAATTTCTTTCAGTAGAGAGAATAAGCTGGATATGTTTGAGGGATATATGGGAGAAGCAAGGATCATATCCCTTCTCTGGGTTGTAGAGAGCACGAACTTGAGGTCACCTTCAGCTGCTGCTCTGAGAACCAGCTGCTGATGACCTGGAGTGCAACCTCTCCTGCTAGCCTGAGAAACCTTTCCTTCCCAGCCTGATCAAACATTCTGCCAAAAGCTGAGATACATGGCAATGCTCAGATAAACAATGGTGGCTGGACAGGTACTGGCCAGGAGGCTCTGCTGCAAGGCCAAGTTTGGGCAACAGTTCTCAGCTCCTTAAGGCGAAGGAGGACAAGGTCTGTGACATTCCCATCTAATTTCCCGTTCCTTCTGTCCCACAAAGGGCAGCCGTGGTAATGCTGGCTGATTTCCCTTGTGGCTGTTAATCTCTAGAGGGGTCCTGATGAACTTTCACCTACTGTGGTCGGTTGGGTGCAAATGAGGCAGAATGTTATGACTGCTTCACATCACAAGTTCTGCAGGAAAACCAGCAGCTTGATGCTCCCGTTAGTGCTGAAGAGCTGATTTGGGATTCTGGTGTGTTTGGGGGGAGGGAGCTGTTCTTGCTCTTTCTTTTGGGACCTTCCACTTCTGTACAGCCTGTTTGGTTTCAGGTTTTGTCTTGGTCTTTGGAGAATCCTTTTCCCATAAAATCTCCCGTGTGTATGTGGGAGTCCTGAAACACAGTCAATCTCATGTGGAGCAGCTTCGGATTTTACAGCATAAGCACTCTGCAAATAGCAATCTCAGTTTTCACAATGTTATGCAACAGCGATGATCGCTTTCCAAACACCTCTAGCTAGCCTGGGCTTTTGCCATTGCATTTCAAGAGCTGTTAGTAACAGATTATACTTGGAACACCTAAAATAGTATTTGGGGGAAATCACAGTCCTCCTACATTAGGCTGTCAGGGCCTCCATGCTCCAAAAATTCTATCTGGAAGGAGGTTTGGGAGACACCATGGAGTAGAAGTTAGAGACACGCATGGGAAATTGCCTTTCTGCACTTGTACAGGGCAGCAGTGGTATGGCACATGTGACGTGCCTCCTTTGGGACTGGGGATCTTTCACTCTACGCTCTTTCACAGTAAAACATTTGCATTTGAGAAATGTGCCAGCATTTATTTTTTCTATCTTTTCTTTTTTGCCTTAGGATAGTTCCTCCTCTTAATTACACTGATAGAATTTCAGTGCCTCCTCTGGAGTTTCTCTCAGGTAATATCCAGTTGTACGTTCAGGAACTGTATTTATTGAGAGTGGTTTTGGTCAAATGTATCAGAGGTCTAAGTACTTTCTGGGCCTCTGATGAACCTACCTCTCATTAGCAGAGATCACTACTTACCCCAGAGACCTGCTAACAGTAGTGCTCTTTGTGACTACTAACATCACCAAATGTTAGAAGGGTGTAATTATATTAATGACGTTGCTATAGCAATGTGGTTCTTTATTTAAAATTGCTGAGTGAGACACCTGGTGAGTGATGAGGATAGCTTAGAAAACAGGAGTTGAAGTACAAGCTTTTCTGTCTGGCAAACGATGACATCCTGTTACATGAAAAGGAAGAATGATAACTTGCTGATGTTAAACACTCAAGTGTTTAGAAGGATGCTATATGTTGTATAGAGCTTTGAAGAGTCTGCCAGAAGCAAGAAAAGTAGAATTTAATTTATTGTACCCACCATCTTCAAATGAGAGGGGTCAAAAGTTCTCTGCAAGTCATTTAGCTGATGTGGTCTCTGATAATTAGGTTCATTAATCATGCATCATTTGTTTTCTGACTTTTGATTTGATGTCAAGAGAGACTGTTCACTGTTCAGTCTTTTTAGCTACATGTAATTTAAAAGCTTTCGTAATGCTTTTTTAGGAAGAGAGCTGAGGTCACAGTATTTGGTCCAGTTCTTATGCTAAGTTAAATACCATGAGAAACCCTTTTTCCACTGCAGCTTGATCACAGACCTCAACTGAAAGTCAGTAGGTGGAGCTGGCCCATTGGCTCAAGAGCATAAATATTGATACGTCTAGGGAAAAAAAATAAATTGCTTGGACGTGGTAAGAACCTATCACTTATATATTCTGGAGATGCAAAGTGGAGCATTCAAAACCAAGACCTAAATTCATCAGTATCAAAACGAAGTAGCTTCATTTGCAGTTTCCGTTGCAGAGTAACTTGATATTAATAAGTCAAACAGGAGTAATTCAATCCAAGCTGTAATATACATTCAGTGCCATCGAGAGAGAAATTCCAGCTGAGCAGACGTGCTACAGTTAACTAGGGATGAAGCACTGCAGTGAGTGGTCTGATTTACTTGATTTACTGACTGACTTGCATGGCTCGCAGAGTACTTGGGCTCCATTTGTTGGACAGGGCATTACAGATTTGTGCAGTTTTTGGACTCTATTGTGCAGTTACTTGTGCACTTCAATCTTCTCTACCTGCTAAACTGAGTTCGGTTACATCAGGACACCTGATTTCCCAGTAACGCTACCTACCTAGTTCTGCTTTTGTCAGGAACAATAGATGTGCTTCTGCATCGTGGCGATGGTCGTTGTGCACTCAGGTATGATGTGTGTCTCCGTGCCCATGAACCATGCTTGTGTGCTGGCTGTGTGCACACGCACAGTTGCTGCTTATCATGACAGATTGGGCCATCTGACATACATGTGGCCATAGCTTTTTTTTTTTTCCTTCAAATGAAAAATCCTATTTCAGGAGTAGGATTAGGCCCTGGCCCACCAGTTAACCTGCAGTCAGTGAGCAGTACCTCTGGGTGCAGGTAGGCCCAGAGAGCCTGTTCATAGCAATCCCTTCCTTCCCAGTGGGTTGGCAGGATGAGATAACAAGCCATTTTCATTTCCTTTATGGGAGGCTGTTCCTTCAGATTCAAACCATAGCATTTGCCTGAGCTAGGAGGTGGAATGGCTCTTTGGCAAGCATCAGGACCAGTAAATTGGTAAAGCTGTCCTTATACTGGTGTTCATGAAATGAAATACTCTGTGGGCTCTTGAAAGCAAATTTGTATCAGTGAATCAGCTGAGAGATCACTTGCTCATGGAGCATGATGAAGGGTAGCATGCTTTAGGAGCTAACAAGCAAATGAAGGGAAACCTGTCACTTGTGTTGCTCCTTTTTTAGGTGACTTTGGTTCGCTGACATCCTGAAAGTAACTGAGGTTTGGCTAAGCTGCTCCTGAAAGCTGTTTAAAACAAAGTAATCCGTCTCATAAATTGACCAACATCACTAATATAATAAAAATTATCTTTAAAGCAACTCTTCTTTGGCGAAGACTGGCATGCTTTAGTTTCACTTGAGCAACCTTTGCTGTGTATAAAAACCTGTCTGTTGACGGGTACAAGCTGTGCCAGTGTGAGTTGATGCAGCAGTTGTGAGGTGATGCAACACAGCTAAGCTCTGCTCATCTTTAATCGCTCAAGTGTGCCCTTAGCACATGTCTAGTTCAAATATCAGTGCAGAAGAGGCTGTTGCATAAATAGCAGCAAAGAGATGATGCTACTAGCTTCTATGGTCTTTGCTGCTCCACTGAGTGTTTCTGGGAGGTTGGCTTCCCCCTCCCCAAAGTAGTCTTTCTTTAAAAATCACGGAAATACAGCATGCTAAATGTTTCCCCTAAAAGGAAGATTGCACATGCACGTTACTGAGAGACTTGTTTACAGGATGTGAGTTTTGGAAGGGTTTCCTAACACACATTGGCTTTGTTACACTGAGATAGGTGTTAGCACCCAGGGAACGTGGCCTGATTTCCAGAGATGGGCAGCTGCTGCTCCAAATGGGAGGAACATTGGCGATGGATGGAAGAAGAGGAGGAAAGCGCATGTGGGTTGCAGTTCACCTGTCATGAACACGCAGCTTTGTCAAACTATTGCAAGTATGCTTGCACTATGTTTTCAGGAGAGAGGAAACCATTCCACTTGTTGGAGAAAGTTCTGGAGGAGAAGGCAACATTTGCTGTTTGAAGAACAAGTCAAAAAGTTGCCTCCCAGTAAGGCTCATACATGCTGCGTGTTTTGGCTTTTAAAAACTCCCTGCTGAGGCTGTCACACTGCAGAGAACAGGATCTAGAGCTCTTCCAACAGAAACACCCTGAATTACATGTTTCTATTAGCTCCTTTTCAGCAGAGGAATGAACTCACCTGCAGCGGAGCATGACTATAATATAAGCATGTATTTTCTTTTAAATGACTCATCAGAAAACAGTTTTGTGGCCACAGAATTAGTAATAATGAAATAACAATAAAGACTTTGGCTTATTAAAACAACTAAAAGAAGTTCACTTTTTCCTTTACATTTGGAGGAAAACTCATTTTACAAGTATGTTTAAGTCAACCTTTCAAAAATAATGGTAGAGCTTTAAACCTGACAAAATGTAAAAGCTAAAATGAAGTTCACTGCATCTGTCGTGGAAAATGGCAGCTTGGGCTATGACTGGTTAGAAAGAGGGTTCCAGGCATGTGTTCCTTTCGTTTTGTACACACCTTGCAACCATAGTTCAAAACTATCAAGTGCGAGATAAGTGAACATGCTTCTACACCTTCAACAAAAAATACCAGCAAAGTAATACCAGACTACAATAAAACAATTGTGTCTTACTGTAAAGCTATTTCCCTCTCACCCCTGTACTATTTGGCATGTTCCTGGGCAACGTTATGAACTTTAGTAAATCTTTGTTGTGCAGGTATTTCAGAGTACTTGGAGCAGAAAATACCTGCACAGAACACCAACAGAAGGGTTATTGGTATCACTTCTTGAAAGCTTGTTAGATTTTTATTTATTACTTCATAAGGTTTATAAAATAAATACTGATTTTCTGTTATATCATTTATTGAAGCAGTTTAAGTTTAATTATTTCACGGTAGGTTGAAGACCTGAAATAGTCCATATTTTTTTTTTTCGTGCTTATACTTCTAAATGCGTTGGATCCAGGTTTTTTTCCATATCTTTTATGCTACTGCTGACTTCCAAAATGTCCTGGGTATTCTGTGCCTCTCTTGGTGTTCTCCCCTGAATCACACAGCAGCACACAGAGCCTGGCAAGGGAGAGGAGAGGACAGAGGGCAGGGAAGTGAATCTCCTGCCTTCCGTCTGCACCCTACGGTGGGGCACAGTACAGGGATGCCCAGAGCAGTGTTGCCTACCTCTGCTGGGACCCAAAAGCTGCACAGGGTGGTGGTGGGCCCAGCCCAGCTCTGCAGAAAATAAAGTTAAAAGGAAAGGAGAGGGATATTGCAGTGCCCTGTGACATGCAGGGGGACAGTAAATTCCTGCACAGAAGAGAGAGAGCAGGGCTGGTTGAGGAGAGGGATGGAGGTGAAGAGCTCAGAGGCTTGGGTGACGCAGGAGAAATAGAAATGTTCCTGCTGGCTTGCTGTGATCTCCCATCGGGGAACGAGCTGGGGGCACGGAGGGGTTGGTTGGATCTCTTTTTCCCCTTGTAGACTTCGTAAGCTGTCTACTGAATCCACAGCTTTATTGGCTCTGTGTTATGTAGCTTCTGCTGATCTTTTATCTGCAGTAGTTTTTTTTTTCTGGTGGAGCAGTTGCCATGCAGTCTGCAATTTACATGAATGCTAAACAGAATGACACAAAAATGAAGTGGTGTTGCTGTAACAAAGCCTATTAATAGCTTCGCGGAGAGGCAGTGACGCATCTCAGATATATAACACTTGGAATTAAAGCTGAGGAGATTTCTCTTTGCAGACCAAGTTTTCCCAAAATGAGCAGTGAGTTTAAGTGCTCGGCTAGAGATACTTTGAAGGGGCTATGATTTTTCAGATAAACTTTCTCAAAATCAGCCTTGCTTGACACATCTCTCAGACTCGCAGCTGCCTGGGCCTATCTGCTCCCCCTGCCCCAGCAGGGCCACCCCGAGCAGGGGCCCAGGCCTGTGTCCAGGCGGCTTTGGGAGACCTCCAAGGAGGAGACTCCACAGCCTCTGTGGGCAACCTGGGCCAGGGCTCCGGCACCTGCACAGCACAGAAGTGCCTCCTGGTGCTCAGAGGGAGCCTCCTGTGCTCTGGTTTGTGCCCATCTCAGCTTGGGCTTACCAAATCCAAAGAAAACATCTCTAGTCACAGTTACAAACCTTGGCCAAACGCCTATGTTCAAAGCACTGCTGAGCGCTGTGAGTATAACCTCTCTTTCCTTGATAAATAGTTGACAACTGTTGTTTGAAAACAAGAACGCTTCTAGTGATTTTCTGAAATGAAATTATGGCTGTGAGGGGCGGTTGCGGGTGTCCCGCTGCCCTTTGTGTGCGTGGACGTGGCCTGCCTCCCCGGGTGCCTCCCTTTCAGGGGCGATGGTGACATGGGGTGTGTTGTATCACCGTAGCACTTGGCAGCACTGCGCTGCCAGAGGTGCTTCTGTCACCTTACTTCAGCCATCCACCACCACTCTGACCTGCAACTCGGCCTTCCTCTGAGAGAAAGGGAGCTGAGGATCTTCACGTGGGGTTTTGCAAATTGCCCCATCTTAAAATGCCCATCACAGCATAAAACAAGTTATGTGCTTATCTTTCAGGTGTTAATCTGCTGCAAGAGCAATGCCCCTAAATTGAGCTTATTAAGGCTAATTTGTCGTTGATACTGTGCTGTGTGAGGGCTTGCAGGTGCTTGATGATAAAAGTCAAAGGTCTGTCAGACGGTTAGTTCAGTTCAGCACTTAGTCATAGTGTACAGAGCTAGCTCGTAGTCTCTTGCTGGGCACCTCAGTAAAGCCATCAAGTCTGTACTTCCTCTGTTGCAAATGTACAATAATCCCCTAATCCCCTTAATGGAACATACGCATATTCCAAATTGATGCTTACCATTACCGAAACGGTGCTTACTGACACTTCCTGATCACATCTGCCTGGTGTCATGGGCAGGCCATGTCCCCAGCTTCCCTTTTGCATGGCAGTGAGCAAAGCACGTTCTGTTCTGTTCCACTTGCCCAAAGCACATCCTTCACTTTCCTTCTTTGTGCCGCTCAGGCGTGTAGGGAGACCAGGGCTGGGGGGGACCAGACGTGCTCGGCCGTGTCTCACTACTCTCACTCCGGCCTTCAGCACCGGGCTGGTGCTGCTCTGTGGGGACTGCTGTGTGCACGTGCTAGCACAGCTAACCCTATACTGGGATATAGGCCTGTCTCTTTATTTGTACATCCAGCACTCCTCTGAGCTAAGAGGCTATTTGTGCCCTATCTGTTTCTAATCAATGTAGAGTGCTCCTTTCTGGCCTTCTCACACACCCCAATTGGTGTGGAGAGAACAAGCGTGGAGAATCAAAAGGTGTTGCCGTGACTTTGTGGCTGGGCAGTGACACTTGCCTGGGTCAGGGGTTAGAGCTTTGTAGATTTCAGATGACCAAAGCTGAAAGAGCTGCTTTTCCAGCTCTGCTGGCCGAACCCCACAGATACCGTGTCACTCTCCTGTTTTACTCGAAAGGGTGTATCCTGAAGTGTTGGTAAAGATGATATGTAAAGCTGCTTTCTCTCCTATGAACTATGCCTAAATGCTACATTGTGGTACTGTTGCTTCAGAAGTGGGAACCAAGCATGTTACTGATGAAGTTTAGGGTTTTTTTTTGCCTTTTAGCTTTGTTACAGATACAAAGTTTATTGTGATATCCCCATTATGTACATGGATAAAGAATAGCAACCCAGGCATAGGACAGACTGAAAGTTGTGTAGCTATTTTTGATCCGGGTTTCAGAGCTGCAGTGCGAGATGCCAGCTTCACGTGATATATTCAATTTACTTTAAACATACCTATTTTCCTTTCTGAGGCACTAATATTTTCCAAGCAACGTTCTTTGAGCTATTGCAGAACATTGCAATACTATTTACCAGAGGACTCCATGAAGCTTTTTGGTTATTACTGGTGGTAAGCCCTGGCTGCGTAGGAATGGGGCATTCACAGCAAGGGCTTGCTCAGGGTTTATTGGCAGACTTACCAGTGCAGATGGAAACAGATGTGCTTGTAGTCCTCATGTCCTTTACAGTAGGATTTGCCTCTTTCTCTAGGCTTGCGTTGTCATTTCTCTCTTTTTTTTTTTTTTTTTTTTTTTTAAGCTACCTCACTGGTATTAGTTTTATTTCACACTTGTCAAAGATGAGATATTTGGTTCACTTCAGACAGCACAATGTAATTGGTCTTATCTGTCAAGTGTTCTCAGTCAGATAAGGTATGGATATTTATTCTGAACGAGAACACAAAAAATATGGTCTGTACTCAGGTTTTCATTATTTCCTGCAGGACACAGATATATCAGTCAAGCTGCAGCTAAAATTGATGTGGATTTTGATTATGATGGACCTCTAATGAAGACAGAAGTTCCTGGACCACGATCTAGAGTAAGTTCTCAAAGTATAATGGCTTGTATGTTTTTTCTTTAGCTGTGTTTAACTTACTAGAGAACAAATTTTATTCCAAACTTTAAATCTAATATGAATAAATACCATTTTACAACAGTCTATGCCCACGTTTATCAAGATGCTGAGAGTGAAAATCTTGGAAGGGGGAAGCCTTAAAGAAGAGAGCTTAAAGAGACATCTAAATTTCTCCTGAATTTCAACTGTCAACTTCCTACTTGAAGTTACTGAGAGCAGAAGAGCATCAATTTGCTCAAACTTCTCATCTGCCCGGTGTAGAGACGTGGCTACTTGTCCTCCTGCTGAAACAGAGCAACCTAGTTGGCTTTATGATGTCAAATAATAATGCTTTGGTTTTGAAATGAACCAAAAGTTTCAGTTTGCTGGGCAATTTTCCTCTGACAGAGTCAGTATTTATATGAAAGCTGTTCAATTAGCACAGGAAAGCTAACAAGCTTCAGAGCTAATGCACTTAAAATGCTTTCAGTGTCAAAATAATCGTTCTTCAGTAATTTCCATATTGCCTCCTTCACAAGCTCTCTGCAAAACACAGGAATTTGGATGGAACACAAATACAACTGGCATAGCTAATCTTTATTTTATGAAACTGATTTTTAAAAAAAATTTTTTAAGCTGTATTTCTAGAACCAATGTGCCAGCATCGTGTCTGCATATGTTTTGTACATATGTCATTTGTCTCTTACCTTCTCAGTTTGATTGATCGGTATAGGAGAGGCAGCTTTTCCTTTCTGAAGATTTACAATTAAACAGTGTGTGCAGCCCATGCAGCTCAACATGCCACAGTAGCATTTAACTGTCAGATGTGCAAGATACACTTTGAAAGTTCATGTGGCAAGTGCAGGTGCCTGGGAAGCATTTGAGGTTGCAAGTTTTGCACTCAATTTATGTGGTCATATAAAAGAAACATGTTTTTCTTCAGTGTTTGGTAATTACATACCTGGGGCTGATTTTTTTTTTTTTTAATTTTTATTTTTTATCTGCAGGAATTAATGAAACAGCTGAATGGAATTCAGGTAATTTGTCAAATTTTCTGAGTTTGGGCAGGTATTTCAGAACTTGCTTTAAAATCCTGTTTTGTATGTTTAATTCCATTCAAAAAATAAGGTGGAAGACTGAATTTGGGTTTGAATGCTAAGTTATGGTGTATGGTGGACATGTTATATGTGTGCATTTGAATAAAATCTAGTCTATTTTATGTACAGCATAATTATTTTGCTAGAATCAGTGATTTCTCTGTAATTACTTAAACAGTTTATGTGCTTTTTAAGTTGTTATGAAGTGGCCAGTGAGAACACACGTATATTTGGTCTTAAAAGTATGCCAACCTAAGTGCATATTGCCTTCCCAAGACAAGCAGTTCCTCAAAGTGCATGCTTGCCCTTAACTTCTTTCACAAACTACTGAAAATAAGATTTCACAACGAAATAAAGGCTGCCAGCCTGTATTTTTATATAACTGCAAGCATCATGTGGGGGTTCACTGGATAAAGAAGACTAAGTTATGTTCTCAGATCTGAAACTACCTAGTTATTGAGGATTGGCAGAATTATTTTGTTCACTCAGAGTTGTTCAGTCATTATATATTATTTAGCTGATAGATGTTAGAAATGTGCATTTTTCTGCCTCCTTTTTTTCATTAGAACAGATGATTCTTAACAGTCTCTATAAAAATAGCTCTACAGTTAATTCCCATGGAATGGATATAATGTGTCTTTATATTTTATCACTAGGTATTTTTATCAGATTTTGCTGTTGCTTCCTCCACGCTGCTGCTACTTAAAACTTTCATTGTTTTTTTTCTTTAAGAATGCAGAAGCTGTACACTTTTTTTGCAACTATGAAGAGAGCCGAGGGAATTACCTAGTAGATGTAGATGGCAATCGCATGCTGGATCTCTACTCTCAGATTTCATCCATCCCGATAGGTAGGAAACAGCTACACCAACACTTTGCTTTGTCCTCAAGCTATTGTTTTCTTCTCTCAGCCACTACCAAAGAACTTGGTTGATTAACAACAACAAAACACAAAGCTGACATAATGTCTTGTTGCAATCAGGGTACAATACTGCTGTGTATTACGCAGTGGTGCTTTTTAGTAGCTGGGGAAATGGGGTTAAAATTCAGTACTTATTGCTCACTTGGAGCACAGAATGGTATCTGGAAGAAGCTCTAATACTAATTTTAATTTGTATATGGAATTCCACAATTTAGGCTGTCTGTGCTTGGATTGTATACCTTGTGATTCTATAATAGTTTGTTACTTTTTTTTAAACATTAATGTAACAAACATAAAAATGATTTTAACATGAAAACATGTTTTGCACTTTACTTAACATACTTGTCTCAAAAGAACTGAAAAAATAAACTGGCTGTGTGGAATCCAGTAAGGTGAAACAAGGCCAAACGCTGAACCTGTGGTGCTGAGTTCAAGCAGAAGTGGGGTGGCAGGCTATGATTGGGCTCAGGGACCAAACGAGAGACTTGTCAAGTACTTGGGAAAGTTGCTGAATTTTTGTGGAGTATTTCAAGAAGAAAAAACTGCAGGCAGAGATGTAGGCCCCAACTGCAAGGAATACAGGCGTTGGTAGGCATTTAGTTTGTTCGTTGCAATTCCACATTTCCTCTCAGTTGCTTAACAATATATTTCTGCAGAAGCAAAAAGAGCAGAACCGTTGTAGTTTAAAAAGTAGATGTTACACTATATATAGAAACAACAATGACTCAAAAGCATCCCTGCGGGCCTCCCTTTTGGGAAAGAGAATTTAGTGATATTCAGGTCATTTTTGGTATCTAAGACCTTGAGATTGCAATAGGTTTTCAACTATCCCAAGCTTCTTTTCAGACAGTTAATATTTTTTCTGTTATGTAGCACCCTAAGAAATGTGCAATAATTTCAGAACTCTTTAATGTTTGTAGCTAATTTTCATCAACACAGCTTCTAGATATTTTTCCCCTTTAGAGAATACACTGAGAAAATTTTGTCGATGCTAACGTAGAAACAGGAATGAGCCAAAGAAGCATGATGCTTGTATGCCAGTCCTCATCTAAACGGCCTTGGATTTTAGGGATCTAGGAAAGGAAGTGTGTTTAGTTTTGAAGACCTGCCATTCTTCAAACAAGCTGTTTTGGAAAAACTCACCTGTAATCAGCTAGTCAAAGGCAAATCAGTGCGTACACCAAAAGAATGAAATGAAGGTTGTATAGACAATGCACTGAGATTTTCTGATGTTTTAGTTCCTGATGGTACAAGCATACCTCTTTTAATACCGTTTTTGTGTATAAAATATTTAAGCACTAGTATTATTTTAAGTGAACTTTATTACTAGTATGTAAAGGTATCTGTTTAATGGCTTGCAGGTATCAGGGTGGGCAGTTCCTTTAAAGGAGCTGACTTGTGATGATTAGCAGTGTCTAGAGCCAGTAGCTTTAGAACACCTTCCTCCATCCAGCCCAGGTCTTTCAGTTGTCCAATTTTTACTTATTTCAGTAAAGCTCACAGAGTATTGGGAACACGGGCATTAGCTAAGAGAGAAGACAAATTTTTTTAAAAAAGTGCTGGGTACACATAAAAGCTCTCAGTCTCCTTACTTTTATAATGAAAAATAGTTGGGATCTGTAGTCCTTTCACATGGACAAATATCTTCTTAAGAGGTTAGAAATTGGGTCAGCAGTGCTCATGTTCTTGCATCCACGAGAGGAAAGAAATATTTTCCTAATGGGCAAAACTTGTTAAAAGTATGTTCGGCAATTTCTTATTCAGCTATTTATTAATAGCTGAACAACTCAGTGTTTAAGCATCCTAAATGCCATGTAGCCTTTTCTGACATTTTTAGCATAATGGTAAGTTAAAGCAGCTGATGGCTAACGCTTTTTTTTTGTTTCTTTATTTTATTTTTTAAATTTTCTCCTCTTGTCTAAACTATGGTTAGCAACAATTGTCTGTTAATAGAATCTGTTTTATGGCCAGAGTCATAATTGTAATATGTAATATTAATAATCTGCAATAATGTCTGATTTGGTTAAGATTATATTTAAATAAATTATTTTTAACATCTGTGGCATTATTAGATGTGCTCTTAATATCATCTGTGACCAGAACTGAACTGAGATCTATTAATTCTCTTGAGGTAGGTATACTCGTCCTGTGATGTGATAGCTAAGGCTTCTGCAGTTTTCTCTGGTTGGCTGAAATTCATGACATGGACATGACAGACTCCAGTACATATAGCTGATCTTCAACCAAGCCATCTAGTTCCTCCTTCTTGAGGACGAGCCTTTTTTTTTCTTTGTTTTTCCAGATGACACTCAGTCACCTAAGAGCTGTAGCACAGTGCTTTGTATGGCTTCCCAGGTAGTGGGTCTGTGATGTGCAGCAACGTGTAAATGGAAACATAATATTCACAGGCTGACCTCAATCTGACTGAGCACACAATTACTTTTTTTAAGTTGAATGGATTGACAAGACAGACTATGTGAAGCTGCAGAGGCCACTAATAATGTCCCTCTTGGTGACAGAGGTCTAGACTAGGACACCAAAAGAAAATCATGTTGGGAATTCTGTGTGAGTTGATGTTCTCAGATCAAGGTGCTTGCTCGTTGCATGTGCTTATCTCTGCAAGTAAATCCAATAAAATCTTTTATGAATCTGTCAGAACTCCACAAGATTTAATAATGATTTGCTACACTAGAATATACTTATCAGTAGAGGGTGAGAGGTAATACACAACTGTGCAGAGAGATAAGAAGTATATAAAAAAACAACTCTAGGCAAAGGTGTTTTGGACTGTTTCATGCTGAAAAAGCAAACAAACAAAAATTAAAAGTTATTTTTTCTACCACTTGTTTTTTTGGGAAATCATAACAACATATTCCTTTAAACCTGTTTCTAATCTGTGTAATAGAGTTAGAAACCCTATGGAGCCAAATGCAAGACATGTTTACTAGCAACCTGCCTGGAAGGGCAAATGAAATAATCGTCTGTCTTTTTACTGTTGGCAAGGTCTGTTGTTGTTCAGGGAGATTCAGAGAGGTGTGGTTTGGTATTGCTGGCAGCAGCATGGTGTTCAGTTCAAATGGATTCTTGGGACTTCCTCCATCTCATTAATTTAGCAGGCTGCATTTTTTTTTCCTCTTTCAGGCAGGGACACTCATGAGCCTGAGGATATGTTCTTTCTTGCCACATTGATCGAGAGACACAGCAACACTGATGAAGTGGGTGCCCTTCTCTCAGAGCCAGCTCTGTCACTTCTTATAGGAAAGTAGTTAGGAGTGGAGTCATAAAGCTACAAACCACTGCTGTCTTAGCCCAAGAGCTTTTTGACTTTGTGTGCAATAGTTACAGAGTAGTTACTTAACCAATTAGTTCTTTCTGGTGTTAGTTTTATGAATATAAACCCACATACCAGTTCAGCATCCTCCTACACACTGACCTACTCTTTTAGATAGAGTCAAGGTTCAAGGATTCTCTCTTCTTTTACTGGGGCCTCTACAAGGATGCACCAGTGGAGCAGGGAATGTTAGGAGCAGGAAGACTGAGCCACTTGGCATGAGATAAGAGAAAGGAAGCAAAAGCATCTTGTGTGGATGGAAACAGACTGGTTATGGGTAGTAGCTGCCTCGAATTTGTGTTACATAAGAGGAAATACCAATGTATCTCCTTCAAACTCCCATTCCTCATTCAAACTTACCACCAGCAGCAGAATCTCACATTTTTACAAGCAGTTTTAGAATTAATGGTTAAGCTTTCTAGGCCATGGTAGTTATTTATAACAAACTTAAGTAAAGTTTAATTTGGAGATTTCTGAAACGTTAATACACACTCTCAAAGGTGCTCTCAGCTGTAGCCACAGCGACAGTTCTCTATGACACAGCTCTCAGCTGGGTCACTCCCTCTAGCTTAACCATAATTCTTCCCGTGACAGCAGGTGCAATGTGGGTTTAGTTGTCTGTGTCCAAATAACCACTTCTATTATCTTCCTACTAATTTTAACAGTTGGTTTTTGTTGTGTGTTTTTTTTTTTCAGTATGACGTGTAAAACTGGATATTTCTTTGTTTTGAACTAAAACATTTGAAGGGAATTTAAAATTGATTTGTTAACATAGTAGCCAAATACTCCACTGCTCAAACAGGATAAGGGCTATTGTCATTCTACTAGATTGAGGAATTCAAGGACGTGATAGGCTCTTGTAATAAAATTAGAGCTGACTTCTTGAGCAGTAGGGAAGATGAAGTTTCAAACTGTTTCTACAAGGGAATGTAAAAGACGATGCTAGTCAGTGGCTTTGGCATTTCATACATTAAAAATCAGGCCTATAATAAAATTTTCTGGGTTCCATTGCTGTTTTTTTGTTGTTGTTGTTTTGTTTTTTGTTTTTGTATCAGATACATTTAAGTATCAGATACAATTACCTTTAAGTAAGCAATTCTACCTATAGAGCATAAATTAAGCACCTTTGTCTTCTTAAATCTGAAGTGCTAACAGATAAAACAACTCACATCATATTTAAGATCTTTCATTTAATAGCTCACTTGGTGTTTTAGAAGACAGCTCTAACTGCTACAATAAAAAGCAGCTCATTTTTATTTTCAATCAATTAAAAAAGCTGTTGCTTCTACCTAGGACGGTAGGTGGATTTCATTCATTTGTGCTCTTTTACTGTCACTAATTTTCTTTTTTTTTTTTTCAAAATACATGGTAATAATTTCAATATTTTGAAATGCAGGGTAAAGTACTGCAAATATAAAAAAGATTAGTAGAAAGTTGTGGATAAGTTGTGGATTTTTGTTTCTTCCTCCATATAAATACATTGACAGATATATTTTCTTTGGAAATAAGTACTGACAGTGGCCAGTGCAGGATGAATAAAGACAAATGAGTGAAAGTAAACAGAAGTTAAAAAAAGAAGTATGTTGATGGTTCATGTTTGTTATTTCAAAATTGCAAGTGCCACAGAGGGTCTGATCCTCGCTTACACGGGTCTCAGTCTGCTGCAATCCATCCCTTCAGTGGAGTTGCTTTACATTTGGCTACATGCTGAAGAAAATAGAGCAAGTATTGATTGTTGAAGGTGAGGTAGTCATGTATTAGGAATTAGAGAATTTAAGTGTTACATAAGAAAGGGAGAAAGATCAAAAAAAGAAGCCAAAGGAAAAGGGCACCAAGGAAGTATCAAACGACAGTTCAAGGGGGTTTCACATTCACAGAGATGTGGTTAGGAAGTTGCAGCAGTTTTGAACTCGGTGTCTCACCTGGCCATTGGCAGTAGCTGAGAGATGAGAATTGATCTCTCCAAGGTCTCGATGTGCTGAAAACTACAGACTTTGTATGGAGAAGACAAGTGCTATTAAATGGAGGGTCCTTTCTTTCTTTTGGAAGGAAAATGCAGACGTTTTCTCTATCAGCTGGGAGAGCTACCCACGGTCCAAACTGCAGCGTTAGCACTGCTTGCCACCTGGCCTGGGCTGCACTCAGCTCGGCGTTTGGTGACAGACAACCTGCACGAGCACCCTAAATTCATTCACACTGAGGTCATAAGAGTTGGATCCTAACATTTTCGTACGTTCTCATGAGGAACTCACATTGTGGGAAGTGATGTAGAGCTTCAGGTGTTTACGGCTGAAAAAGATACTCCAACATAAGCTGTAATGAAAGCTGGTACTAAAATACGAGTTTCTGCGTTGCCTGTGTGTGGCTGTGCACATACCTCTCCTTGTGGTGAGACTGTTCATGGTCGTGCATAAACATCTGCAGTGTGCAGGCGAGGAGTATGCATCTTCATGGGTGCTAATGGATGTGAGTGTATATACATCCGTGTATGTAAGTGAAAGCCCAGATAACATGAAGGCCAGTACGGGCATGTCTCAGAACAAGTCTGACAGCAGCTTGCATGGAGGGGCCGTTCAGATAGCATTACAGAGGATGGCAGCGATGAATGCCATCCTATTGCCACAGATGTCCCGGAGTGCTGTCCGGCCGTAGGCAAAATTCTGCTCGAGTCCGGTGCTTGTCCCTGCTGGGTCTGCCTGACATGTGCTCACTGCACGCATCGGAGATGAAATCCATCTCTGAGCACAGCAACGCTGCGCGTCCGCCTAGCTCTGGGGAGGGACAAAGAGCCCCGGCGGATATTTTGGCACTAATTTCATGTCTGGGTACGTTATAATGCATTGAAATCAGAATTATTAAATGAGCTTTCTTTGGGAAATCAGTTAATATTTAAAAGAGGGGAAAAAGAAGTTTTACAATGAAGAAAAATCCAATTGGTAAAAAGAAAACAGTGCAGAGGAAGGAAAAAAAGCTGCTGTTGTGCTAGGGTTGATTCGTCTGATATTCAAGGAGGGTAAAAAGCAGTATGAGACTGGAAGTGTAGTTAGTACTGGCTACTGTAGACGGACACGGCTGCATAGGGAGCTCCCCTCTTGTGGTGACTGTCAGAAGCTGTTTCTGAAATCTGTGCAGGGTGGGCAGAGCTCAGCGAGGGAAATCAGGGTGATGTGGGGCAGGCATGGTAAGCAGCCTGCTTCAGGCAGGAGGACAGGCACAGCTCTGTACCACAGCCAGCAAAAACTGCAGCTTGTAGAGGCTGTACTGGCCAAAAGCGGCCTCTGCTCTCAGCAGAGGAAGAGGAGAGGGTTGATGATTGATGCAGAGAAACTGAATGTACACAGGAGACCTAGAAATAAGAGCAAGCAAACTTAGTAATGTCAGACCTGCAATATTTGGTGGAAAATGATGTTTCAGTTGTCCAACAATCTACATCATGTTCATTTCTTTTTTTGTGTTCAATTTTTAAATGTAAATACTAAATTACATTGTGCTATTGCCTGACACCAAACTTGTTCTGAAGTTCTAGATAATCCATTTTGATAAATATGAGGTTTGTCCTACTTCAAAATAAGTTGTATTATTGATAGCTAAAACACAAGTCAAACAAATTGAGTTAAGAACTGAATGAGGTTATTCTCTAGGTTACTCTCTATTAGTTTATATAAACCAGATACAACTGTTCTTTTTTTCTTTCTTTTTAATTAGGTTACAGCCATCCCTCTCTGATAAAGCTTCTCCAGCAGCCACAGAACTTGGTAAGTGAATTAAGACATTAAGTACCTGAAGGCGTCCCTTCCCTCCTTGTGGCAGTCTTCAATTTTTCTTAGGCTGATAACCAACACTTAATGACTCAATTTAAAGAATGGGAGGAACTGTTCTTGTTATTTCTCGCTAGATGAAAAGAGCTTGGTAGTGTTTAAGAAGATGTCAAAAACTACATGAAGCTTTGTAAGAAGTAAACATTTGGGTGATGCAAGCACTTGATATGTTTGCAGACAGCTTTAAGTCATACTTCGAGCATAGTGTTTCCAATTAATTATTTTAACAATGCTCTTGACTGAAGGTTTTTGATGCTGAAAGCAAGCACAAGTCCTTGAGAGAGAATACACTATTCTGAACATGAAAATGGTGCTTTAAATCTGGAATGCTCCATTTCTTTTTGTTGCTGTTTTCTTTTGGTATTGTTTTGTTTTCATGTGGGGAGGAGCAGGGGAGTTAGTGGCTGGTTCACGTCTCCGAAGTACTAAATTGCCTAAACCACTGACATGTCCTTGAAAAGTTAAAATAGTTGGACTACAGCAACAGGATGATTTCAGAACTGAAGAAGTGCTTCTAAAATAAAGTATCTTTATATTTCACAAACACTATACTGACAATTTTTGGAAATAATCTAGACTGAATTACGGAAATAGTTGAAATAAAGTTATGTTCTAATTCAGGCATTATTTTTTCCCTTCTTGGATAGAAGTTCCATAGTCACCTTGTGCTTTTAAAAAAAAAAAAAAAAATTGTAACTGTTTTGTACACAATAGCTTATGTGTAATAGATATTTGTGCACAGAGATGAGATTTAACTGAAAACCTGGAATGTAGCTATGTAAAACTGAGCTGCGCTGGCTTTTGGCTACACTTCAATACATCCTTGGTGGTTGCGCTGTCTTTCAGTGAGTTAGCCATGGGTTTTGCAAACCAGGAATGGGTGTCCATGCTACCGGCAAGGCATTGCTAAAGTCACATTGTTCATCGGTCACTTCCCTCTCGTTTCCCTTCCTAAAGAGCCTGCTGGCTCACCCCAGAAGGGTGCAAAGCTTGAGCCAACACGTGACAGAAGTTCCCCTGACTTGAGTTCCCTGAGCTGATTTGCTTAACAGAGGGTTCTCAGATCTTCAGGATGAGAAAAAACTCTGCCTTTCCCAGAACCAAAATACTTCTTTTAAAAAATAAAAGATTAAAAAAATCCACCACTGAGGCAGGAAATCCCAGAGTTATCAAAGGCAGATCTGGATATCATGGAAGCACTAATATTTCTAAATACTTAAGATTGAGTCATAAAAATGATTTCTGAGGAAATAACAATGCCTTCATTATAATGCCAACAGTAGGCAAAGTCAGATTTAAAACACACACACACACAAAAAAAAACAGTTGCTAATTTGTCAGCTGGAAAAGAGAAATTAATAGGCTGCCAGCTATAAGCCCGCATTAAAACAGCTACCTCCAAAGTCCAAAATATGTGGTGCAACCAAAACCCATCTCACCTGCATAAAAGCATCAAAAACATTGGTACCCCCTGTTCCAATTTCTGAAACCTGCATTAATTCAGAGGAGAAGGTGGCACTAAAATTGTCTGTGCCTGACTGCACGCTTATGATTTCTGGCAGCCTTTAGTCCAGATAAAGCACCAGCTTTGCTGTGAAAATACTTTTTTTCTTTTTTTTCTTTTCTTTTCTTTTTTCTTTTCTTTTCTTTTCTTTTCTTTTCTTTTCTTTTCTTTTCTT
>NC_048906.1:13494497-13564297 GCF_011077185.1 Oxyura jamaicensis | reverse complement strand
TTCTTTTCTTTTCTTTTCTTTTCTTTTCTTTTCTTTTCTTTTCTTTTTTCCCAAGCAATACACACTGATGTAGGGCTCTTGTTTATTGTTAGCAATGGGACTGGTGTTTTCTTGAAGAGATTGGGTGGGGGGGTGTTTATTTGTAATGCTTCATGTACCCTCTTTATAGCCAGCTATAAAGAACAGAATATTTATCTATTCATTTGAGACCGTAGCAGCTTGATGTCAATGTTCTGTTTTTCTCAGTACTGAGCATCTCATAAACAACAAAGGAAAAATACACTCTTCTGCTTAATGGCAAATGTTGTCAATTGACTGTGACAACCCTTAATCAAATTCATGACAGATTTATGTTCTCATATCTCTAACTTTATATGAAAATTTCCTTCTAAACTGAGGTAAAAAGTCAAGAATTCCCATATGTATTAAACACTTAGTGGTTATCTGCCAGTAACATCATTATGATTTTTTTTTTTAAGCTTGAGTCTGCTGAAACAAATACTGTTTTGGAAGTAACACACTTGTATGAGTTACCAAGTCCTAGCTCACTCTTTATTGTAACTTGAGTGATTTTTGGTTGTGCCTAAGAGTTCTGATGTGTGTTCTTACATGTACAGTATGACCTCTCACACATCTTACTGTGCTCTGAGTAAGTGAGTACCTCTAGTAAGGAAAAAGATGGAAGAATGATGAAATATGTAAAAGTTTGGGTTGAGGTCTGTCCCCTCCGGAGACCCATAAAGACTTAAGTCATCAAAGCTCAGCCTGTAATTTCAATGTTGACTTGCTAAAAAAAAATAAAAAAATAAAAAAAAATAGAGGGCAAATAATGCTTTGCAGTAGGCAAACTTATTGAGCTTGTCCTTTTGTGAGCAAATGTAATTTCAAATAAAAAGTAGCACATTGTGAAGCAAATAAGATTACCTACAAAGCAATGATAAAGCAACTTTAATCCATGACACCTCATTTAAATTAAATGCTTATGCACAACAAATTCATCTCCATTAGTGGACCAAGGAGAGCCCAAGGGGAACTTTTCCAGAGCTTCTTGAAAACCACTTTTGTGGACAGCTGGCTCAGCCTTCCACCAGCTGCTCTTCACTAACACCAAAATTATCTTTCTCCAAGGTGTGAATCCTAACGTGACCAGTTCATATGATCAGTGGGACAGTTCAAGTTGGAAGGGACTTAGGAGGTCTCTGGCCCAACCTCCTGCTCAGAGAGGGTCAGCTGGGAGATGGGACCGGGTTGCTCAGGGCTTTACCCAGGGGCCTAAAAACTTCCAAGAGAGACAGCACAGTCTCTTTGGCAACCGGCACTGTCCTCTTCCTGAAAAAACTTCATGACACCCAATCAGTACCTCTCATGGTTTGACTTATGCCCATTGCCTCTCATCTTCCCGGTGAAGAGCTTCTAGCCGGGCTACATCTTCTCCGTAACCTTCAAATAGGTATTGGACGTCTGCGTTCCTGTAGTCACTTCTGTGATTACCAAGGCCCTCACAGTGGCACATATTCAGTTTTGCTGACTGGTTAGTTTGGAGAAAAGAATTCTGGGAAGCAGGCATGAGTTCAGCCAGGTAGGCTGTGGGAATGCACTTTTAGGAGGGGTCACATTGCAGCCATGGAGACTATTTCAGCAGTGGTGGCACTTGAACTAGGTCAGGCCTCAATCAGGAAATGGAAAGGAAAAAAGAAGAGGTGAGCATATAAGCCACTGAATATGAGCCAGCAGTGTGCTCAGGTGGAGGAGAAGGCCAACAGGATCCTGGTTTATATCAGAAGCAGTGTGGCCAGTAGGACCAGGGAAGTGATTGACCCTCTGAACTTGGCTCTGCTGAGGCCACACCTTGAGTACTGCGTTCAGTTTTGGGCCCCTCGCTACAATAACGACATGGAGATTCTGGAGTGTGTGAAGGGCAGTGAAGCTGGTGAAGGGTCTGGAGATCGAGTCTTATGGGAGTGGCCAAGGGAACTGGGGTT
The DNA here is from genome assembly GCF_011077185.1 of Oxyura jamaicensis. Classification (NCBI taxonomy): domain Eukaryota; kingdom Metazoa; phylum Chordata; class Aves; order Anseriformes; family Anatidae; genus Oxyura; species Oxyura jamaicensis. Next base: position 13,562,315 of record NC_048906.1, on the reverse strand, counting down.
ATTCATTCTAGAGAAAAGGAGGCTCAGGGGAGACCATATCACTCTCTACAGCTATCTCAAAGGAGGTTGTAGCAGGGTGGGGATCAGTCTCTTCTCCCAAGCAACAAGCTAGGGCAAGGGGAAATGGCCTCATGTTGCACCAGGGGAGGCTTAGGTTGGCTATTACGAAAAAAATATTCACAGAAAAAGTTGTGGAGCATTGGAACGGGCTGCCCAGGGAAGTGGTTGGGTCACCATCCCTGGAGGTATTCAAAAGACGTGTAGATGTGGTGCTTAGGGACATTCTTTAGTGGTAGACTTGGCAGTGCTAGGTTAATGGTTGGACTTTATGATCTTAGAGGTGTTTTGCAACCTCTGTGATTTTATGAATACTATTAAACTGACAAACTGGCAATCTTTTATTGTAATGCACCATAATAATGAATATACCTAAAATTCAGGCTGAGGCACTAAGAAAGGTGACTGTGCAAACTGAAGGCACTAAAATAGAAAACATTGAACTGGAAAAATTTCCAGTGCAAATCAGTAAGCTTCACGAAAGCAGTACATGGTTGAAAAGAATCTTCACTGACTTGTCTGGATATATCATGGTCAATGTTCTTGAGCTTGATTAAACGCCCATTGCTGATTAGTGACAGAATAGCATGCAAGGTAGCTTCTTGCCCATCTTGCTACCCTGCCCACTACTGCACATGCCAGAGGAGTCCAGAAGGGAGACAGCATGGCTGTATACAAGTTTTTTTGTCAGGAATCTATTTTCTTGCACTGTTGGCATTGCTGATCATTGCATGTGTGTTATCTCTCAGATGTAGTCCCTATCCTTTAAGTCTATGTTGGTCTTGTTCCCTCAAATACCATTGTAAAAGTATCTGGAGGATGTTGATAACCACAGTGTTATGAAATGGTCTTATTAGAAGCCCAAAAAGGAAGAAAGTGCTGTTACCTTAATTGAATTTAGATTTAGCTACTTCAACTGAAGGCAATTAATTAAGATTTTAAAGTATATTTCCTGTGTATAAGGAAAATAGAGATTGGGTGACTAAAATGGCAATATTGAAGAGGAAATGTAATTACCAGTTAGTATACACCTTTTCTAAGGTACCCTGTAAGAATAAAATATTAAGGATTGGATGGAAAAACTTAATCTAAGACATTATACTATCACCTGTTTTTAAAACCTTTTGTGCCATGACTAGAAATTTCTGGTCGGTATTTGTAATTAGAATTCAAAGTAACTGCCTTGATATCAACATGATATTTTTCATGTAGTACTAAAAAATAACATCTCTTCATTTGTCTTTGTAGAGCACTTTTATCAACAGACCTGCCCTAGGGATTTTACCTCCAGAGAACTTTGCAGAAAGACTGAAGGAATCTTTGTTATCAGTAAGTTTGAGACAGCAGTGATGAGGTGCCACATTTTGTGTTTAGGGACACAGATATATCAAACAATGTTACGGATTTTAACAAGGAACATTATAGATTATCTATTTTCCCACCTGCCTTCCCTCTTCCGAGAGACTAGAACCAGCAAGTGATGAAATGAAACCTTTTTTCTCTGACTTGACAGATGAGAGAGGGTGATGTGTCTGCTTTGTACAGATAACTGCCTCTTTCAGTGTGGATTCAAGAAGTGATAACAAACTGCATTTTCACTAACTGCTGTTCCCTGTGCTTTCATAAGAGATAGCAGAATATGTTGAGTGTGTTTTTCCTGTTCTAAATTGGAAGATCTTTGGGGGCTGAAACTGAGATGAGCTTTCTCAGGTGTAGTTAGAATCTGTTTTCCTCATCCCAGGTATGACTGGTTTCCCATTATTTTGAAACTGCTGATGTTATGTTCAATTTACACTATAGCTGTGCTTAATATTTTGGAGTAATTTGCTCTCTTCATTGACAGGTGGCTCCTAAGGGTCTGCCACAGGTGATTACCATGTCTTGTGGATCCTGCTCAAATGAAAATGCATTTAAAGCAATATTTATGTGGTACAGAGTGAGTAAAATATTAAAAGTGTTTTTGTGTGTGTGTGGTTTTTTTTGAGGGGGAGGTTTGGATGTAGAAATCAGAATTTGTCATCGTGACTGCCATTATCAAACAGAGTAAGGCTTGGAGGCTCTCCAGGTTGTGATGTGATTTTTATTCAATGTGGTATAGAATCTGTTTAAAAGTTTTCATCTTAGCTTTCAATTCTTATTGACACAACTTTAGAAATGAAAAAATAAAAGAAAATGTATGTAGCATTACTGCTTATTCTATCTTTGGTTAACCGCGTGATCGCCTGTGTACTGTGATCTGTTTCCTCTTCCAGCAATGGTTTAACTTAAAAACTAAAATAAATTCTCATGTATTCCTTGGGACTTACCTCCCTGAAATGGTCTTCTTTCTCGTACAGTCGAGGAGACATCTTAAACTGCCATTTATCTAAAATAGTTTGTTTTATGAAGTGCATATTGCAGTCATAGGAACTACGCTCAATGTCTTCATTGGCTCTAGTTTGGAATACCGGAATTATTAGTTTGTGACTCAGCTAGAAATTCAGTGGTTACAACTAAAGGAGAACTGGTTTTGTTTGTTTTGCTTTTTTGCAGAACAAGGAGAGGGGCCATAATAATGTCACAAAAGAGGAACTGGAATCTTGCATGATTAACCAGGTAACATTGTTTTTTTACCACACCTATGCATGTAACGTTGTGGTTTTATAAAAGAATATTGGGGAGAAAATTGGCTTTCCTATCCTGAAGGTTTGTAAATTTAGAAAATGGTGAAAGACAGACTGTTTCCAAAATATTCAAGACCAGCTGCTAGTATTCTTCTGCATCCTTCCCAGTTGTGAATTCTGGGAAGATCTCCCTTACTTCATGAAATATCACTTACTAGAAAGGGAACAAAGTGATGGGTGGGTCCATGGAGATTATTAATACATGCAATTTTCTACAAATATTAACAGTCCTTTTTATTTTTCCAGAAGCTGTAATTTTATGGCTTAAAATTTATCAGGGGGGCAGTTAAAATTTGACAACTGTTAACAATGGGTAGGATGAGGAAATTGAGATGCAGCTGAGAAACCTGAATTCCTCTAAACTTTCAACTGAGGTGGTTTTGCTCCTGCCAGTTACAAATCTTACATGCAGCAACAGCAGAAAATGTTGAATTTAATTTCTTTTTGAGAACATATCTTAGAAATGAATAATCTGCTGGTCTTCGTTTGACTCTTGCACTTCTCTAGGGAAATGTATTCAATTCATTTGCATGGAGTTAGGGAACTCATTTGGCTTTAAAAATGTGGAGGAAGAGGGTTTGGTTTTACTTGCCTTCAGAATTACTTTTTAAAGTTCTCTGATGTTACTCAGCCATGTCAGACAGGTGGCTGTGCCAGTGCAGAAAAGAGGATGGCACATCTTGACCTGAAGGAATAGGAATTTGGTGAGATGACTAAAGATTTCTGAAACTGATGATCACTTTTTGTCCAAGTTTAGCTATCTAAACATTAGGATTCCCACTTGAGCTAATTCTGAGTTTTCTTTATAGTTGCAGGGGAAAGAGGAATTTTCAGAGGGCAGCCCATCCCCCTTTCTTGGGGCGATTCCTCAGAATACAATTGCAAATTTTGGACCTTTGAGCCTGTAGCTGGCTGGGGTCCTCTGCAGGCTGCAGTGTGGGTCTCAGGCATGGTTTCTCTGGGTCACTTTTTTCCTCTCCCTACCAGGAGAGCTCTGCTCAGGCTGAAACCTGTGCCCCGTGGCAGCTCTGAGAGGCTCCACTGTGCCCTGCGGCAGGGCCTGGAGCCGGCTGGGCCCGGCTGTGTCCGGCACCAGGCAGCCCCAGCCTCTCCTCGCACCAGCACCGCCACCAGCACCGCGCCCTGGGCACGCAGTACATTTGTGCTCATAGTTGGTACAAAAAGTGCATTGTACTCAATGTTCTGCTGACGTGTCAGTTCATCTGCAAAATAATACTATAAAACAGTATAAATTGCCAAATATTCGTTAATACCAGTGATATACTTTATGAGGTCAGGAAGATCTTAAGGGATGACAAAGGTATTGTTTAAATGTGTCAGTATAACAGTTTTTGATGGTGACGTTGAAGAGGAAACCTGTGGGCAGGCTGCTAGAGGCAGCAGCTTGGCTCCGACCCTGTGTCCTGCTCGGGGCCATGGCCCTGTCAGGGCCGGGTGCCTGAGGGGGCTGCATACAGCAGCGGCCCTGCCGCGCACCTGGCCCCACATGCTGACCACTGTGCTTTGCTTTCAGCCCCCTGGCTGCCCTGACTACGCTATGCTATCCTTCATGGGCGGCTTCCACGGCAGGACCATGGGTAAGAAAAGCACTGCCAGCAGCACCTTCCCTCCTAGCTCCTGGGGTAAAATTACCACAACATAAAAGTGTGATGTCACCTGTTGTTACCATTTTATATTGGGTCAGTCCCCGTTAGAAACGTGTTACACAACATGTCTGTAATTGAGAGCTTTGAAACTGGTTTTCTTTAAACAGGAGACACCAACTAGACTGAGCACTGCTGTGTAGATTGATAGAGGTTCTCCTGTCCTTGTGGAATAGTACATATGGAAAGTGATGCTTCAGAGTTAGAGCACTCCACTTAAGTTTGACTAAATCCTATTAGTCAATATTTCAGAAAAGAAAATAAAAATCTGGAATAATTAAGACTTTTTAGAAAAAGAAAAGCAGTTAAGGAAGTTCTGGTGTCAGGCAATTTTTCACCTCTTGGTAGCTTTTTTCCTGTATTGTTCCTATTCAGGTGTTTTTCTAATTCTTGTGTTTCTGGGTTTAGGTTGCTTAGCTACAACTCACTCTAAAGCAATTCACAAACTGGACATTCCATCACTGGACTGGCCTATTGCTCCATTTCCAAGACTAAAGTATCCTCTGGAAGACTTTGTGAAAGAGAATCAACAGGAAGAAGCCCGTTGTTTAGAGGAGGTAAAAATTCACTGGCAGCTTTCTGTTATTTTGTTTTGAAATGATGAATAGTGTTAGTAGGATTAGTTGCTTTTCACTAAAAGAATGTTTTCAGGGATTGGAACACCATGTGACTGAAATAGCATTCACTGTTGTTTACAGTTAGAAGTTTGTCCTTGCTTTTCAGAAGAACAGCCAGTTTACTGTGAATTAAGGTCTACATGAATTATACTAAAGTGAAATTTCACGTGCTTGTTGTATCACAGTGAACTGGCCTGCTAGATTTTGCAGAGGGACATGGGCTAAGAGCTCAGTGTGTATAATACTCTGCAAAGAGAACCTGTACCAATATTTCATTTTTTTCAGGTTTTCTGTGTTAGCTTTCTGGTGTAGAGCTCTGATCCTGCCTACAGCTGCAGGGAGTGAGTGGGCAGAGAGTCAGTGCCTTCCCTAGCACAGGAGAAAGGAAAGGTGGGCAGTTCAAGGGAGGCAAACTCTCCGCAAGTACCAGAACCATGGGATTCCCTGTTGGGCTTCTGGGGATCCAGGATCTGTCATTTGCAAGGGCTCGTTCTTGAGAGAGTGCTTTGGGGAGCAAGGCATGATGTGCCCTGTGGAACAGAAACAGTGCGCTATCTAGAACATTTTGACTACTGAGGGAGTGGGCTGTGATGTGCTGAATGGAGCTCAGCAGCACTGCGTGGATGACTGCACAAAGCTGGATTGGAGAGACTTCTTATTCAAACCTGCATCATAACTTCAGGGAAAACTGAAAGCATAGCAAATTGCTTTCCTGCATTTGCACCACAATAGGTTATTGGGCTGGAAGGAAAGTGGGATGTGAAAAATCAATCCACAAACTTGAAGCCATTATTTAAAAAAAAAAAAAAAAAAAAAAAGCTGAACGAATACTCTCTTGAAAGTCTGTAAATTTGCTTTCTGGCTCCCTTTGGAAATCATTACTTTACACAGCCTACACAGGTTGTGAGCCTTGAAAGCTGTAAGTGGTATTTCAAATACAAATGACACTACTCATCACAGCAACTGGCACTACAAGGTTAATTAGAACTTCTCTGAAAGCTCCTTATCAGCAACAGGATTTCTTCACCTCTTCATCTGATTAATTTTAAAGTATCTTCAGTGAGTGATTAGAAAAGGCAAATTTCCCAGATTGCATTCATTAATATATTAGATGAGTTGTTTTGACACAAATTTACTTTTCTTTTTAATATAAGTTAGGTACAGTGACAGCAGTGGCACAGCAAACTACAGTGGTCTCAATGGTATTTTCAGCTGAAGTTTGCTGGACCTTTCACACCACTGTAGACAGCTATGCAACTAGTTACAGTATGGTTCAGGGTATGGTTTAAACTTCATTGTTCAGGAACAAGAGGCTAGTGTTAAATCCTGGATGAAGTGTTTGTGGATTCCTTGTGGTTCCTGACACCTTTATAGCCAGAAATAGCTTTGAAGAGTTGACGTGCTGGTGCTGAGGTTTAATGTTTCTGGGAAATAAATGTCAGAATGTCCTGAAAGGAGAATGTAGCATAAATGTTTGATTTACAGGTGGAGGATCTGATTGTAAAGTACAGGAAAAAGAAGAAGATTGTGGCTGGAATCATTATAGAACCAATACAGTCAGAGGGTGGGGACAACCATGCCTCAGATGACTTCTTCAGAAAGCTACGAGACATTGCCAGAAAGGTAATCAAATATTTCACTGTTCACTCACTGGTAGCTAAACATGAAATTATTTGTTCCTGTCTCCAGATACCTTCCTCTCCCACCACTCCGGAGCTTCACAAGCCTCCTCATTAGCAGTTGGGATAGTTACATGCCTGTACTGAGATATTAGCTACTCCTATAGTCAGCACAGTAGTTTCTCTTACATTCGGTGCACAGTTAGTGGTTTCCTCAGTCCACTAAATTTTCTTCTACTGTCTAAATGACAGAGAAATTGCTCTGACTCATTTACACTGGGTTTCATAGTAGTGTTCTTGAAATGATAATGCCAATTTGTGGAGGTGAGTTAAAACAATTTTAGAAGAGGCAGGTTTGGGTAAGGGTAATTTTTGTTTGACATACTTGTTTTTCAGGTCCTTTTGCAATTACAATTGAGTCTGTCCATAAGTTTCAATGTCTTAGAATGCGAAGTTACCTATTTAGAAGCAGTGGCCTTCAGTAAGACCTGCTTTGTGCTTTTTTCCCCTCAAACATCTGTATCAGAAGCTTATGTGTGTGTTTACAGAGAAGAGAGTAGGTAATATTTGGAAAACTCTCTTTGGAAAAGAGCAACTTTTCCCATTGTTAACAGCTGCTCATACAAGGGTGGTATCATAAATAAGGTGATGTGAAAAGGTTTATCTTACCTAAAATGTGAATCTGCCAAAAGTACTTAGCAACTGTTTTTAATGACAGTATCATGATGTCATTTGATCTCCCTGTCCTGCAGCTTCAACAAAATTGTCCTTCGCATCAAAAAAAAAAAAAAAGTTTTTTGCCAGTTAAAATGAGTAGCTCTTTCAGCAGATTCATCTGAAAAGGCTGTTCTTTCGGTATCATTTTAGGTCCCTAGACTGCACAGCTTGTGCTGCTGGTAGTGCTTTTGTGCCACAAATGTCTGACTTAGATTGGAAGCTCAGACTTCTCAACCAAAACAAACAAAACTCCTCGAAATGAGGTTCTGCTTCCCTCAGAGGCTTTGACAATGCCACCTAGACTCCTCCTAGATGTTTTTAGGTATCTCTGTGTTAAAAGAAAATGTATACACACACACACACACACACAAACATGTATTTTGCTTCTGAGCTTAGGTAGAAAATATGTTTCTGTTGGCTTTCTGAAAAAATAGCTGAGCTCCTACTTGTGAAATCTAATGCACAATGAGTTTCAAGACTGGGTAGGAAATATGGCAGCATTGGTCTGTGGTTGAGAAGGGGAGATTTGGAGCAGTGAAGGCAGAGGAAGGAGGGATGTTACATGTAATTGACTTGTACTTAGCATTTCACTAGGGGAGATATTTTTGTTTTGGAAGTGTACACTCATGTCCACTGCTTTTTCCATCTGTCTCCACAGCATGGCTGTGCATTCTTGGTGGATGAGGTGCAGACAGGAGGTGGCTGCACCGGAAAATTCTGGGCCCATGAACATTGGGGCCTGGATGATCCAGCTGATGTGGTAACATTCAGTAAGAAGATGATGACAGGAGGATTTTTCCACAAAGAGGAGTTCAGGCCAAATGCTGTAAGAGTTTTCAATGAAAAATGGAACTTTCTGCTAGTTGGTGCCCCCTTCCTTGGGTACCTGTAACGTCCATGGAAGAGGCAAGCTTTCCTTCAGTAATGCAGGTTCAGCTAGATGGAGCTGCTGTTTCTTAGATACTTGCTTTGTGCTTACATGAGAGTCATTTTTACTTCATAACGTTTATTCTGATTGCTCTCAGTCACAAAGGTCATAAAGCTGGTGGGAGAGAGTGGAGAGCTGGGTTTAGCCTGCTGAAGTAATCTTCAATAGGAAACCAGCCACAATTTGAATAAAACCTTTCCTTTTCCGTAAGATCACTTGGTCTCTTCAGAGCTCATATGTAAGCATTTTGAATTCTGTTATCATGACTTATTCTTCATAGTAATGTCATTTCATATGTAATAAATGAAGAAACTAAATGGGAGAAGACAAAGCTTGAATGCAAAACCAGTATAGACGATGCTGGTTTCAACATTGTCTATAGCCATGTTTCAATGAGATGTCAGATTAGCAAATCAGAGAGCACTAAATTCATAGCATAAAGTGGGTTGTTGCCCTTTGTTTCTGCTGAGCAGGGCAGCTGTATTTTGCTCTTACAGCAAAAAGGGACTTAGTGAGATTAGTGCATGCTTTTTGCTGTACCAGATGTTGCATGACCAGCTTGATGGCTTGCTTTTCTTTATTATAGTGATTTTCCTGTTAACATGTTCTGCAATTCTCTTTCCATCCTTTTCCAAGCCCTATCGGATTTTTAACACCTGGCTTGGAGATCCATCCAAGAACCTTATGCTTGCTGAAGTCATTAAGGTTATTAAAAGAGAAGACCTCCTAAACAATGCAGCCCACGCAGGGAAAGCACTACTGACCGGGCTGCTGGATTTACAGGTAAACATTTGGAAGTCTTACTGTAGCTAAGGGGAAATTTGCTGATCAGTTAGGATCCGACCTCATGCAGTTTTAAACACCTGAAGTCTGTGGCCACTCAGACTGTTGTCAGAAAGGGGCAAACAGGACACAAGGTTGTGTCGGATGTCCAGACAGTGTGCAATAGCTCCACTCCCCCAAAACGGAGGAGACAGCAGGTTCTTCACGTGGCAGAATGCCTGGCAGAGCTTGCCGCCGCCTGGTGCCCTCTGTTGCAGCAGCTGCCGTGCATACATCCTCACCTCTCTTTGCAGGCTCGTTACCCCCATCTTATCAGCAGAGTTAGAGGAAGAGGAACGTTCTGTTCATTTGACACTCCAAATGATGCAACTAGAAACAAGTTAATTACAATAGCCAGAAACAAAGGTAAGGCAATTTGTCTGTAGCTTAGCCTCAAAGGACAAACAGGATATGTGGTGCTTTAAATTGTCCTTTTTTTGTATGGTGCGTGCACTACACTATAGAAGGACAGAAGTGAATTATAAACAAGCTGTATTTAGGCTTTTCTGGAAATAGATGTATTTTCATAATCATTTAAATTAGTCAGTTACATCTACGTGCACCTTTATCTGCCTCATTTAGGTCTGATGTTACTGAAGAGGCCTGTGCAGGGCATGTATTTCTGATGTCACGTTAATATTCCTCTGCAGTGAACCTAGGCATGGCTTACTTCTAGAAAGAGATCAGGAAAATGGAAGTTAACTGTCACACAGGAAAATACAGGGAGGACATGGAATTTTATGTAATACCTAATAAAATACACTGAGTTGACTAAAATGGGGATCTACAACTGCCTGCCCCTTTTACTACACGGGCTGTAGACAAGCCCGTGTTTCGGGAGGGGAACCTCATGATCTGAAGCCTAATATCCTCTGAATTTAACTGTGGCTCTTGGGTTTGCAGCTGTCAGGTTTTTTTGTTACTTTTATCTCTTGAAAGCAGCAGCTGTGATGCATCTAACTACTATGAAATGAAATTTTAGAGTGTAAAAGACATCAGTAATGTTTTGTTTTTGAAAACTAAGCCAGCAGAGATAAAAGGTAGAGCCATGTGCTTCACAGTGCACCACCAACTGATGATACTCTGTGTGACTGTATGGTTAGCAGTGATTTGGGAAGCTTCTATTGCCCCTCCTCAGTGATATGAACATTGCCAACTATTCAGAAAATGCAGTTCTCACAATGGTGGAAATGACTAAAGAAACTCTTCTTGTCTTAGGTGTTGTACTGGGAGGCTGCGGTGACAGATCAATTCGTTTCCGTCCAACGCTGATCTTCAAGGATCATCACGCACACCTCTTTCTGAACATTTTCAGTGACATCTTAGCAAACTTCAAGTAAAAAGCCGTTCTCTTACACTGAACAACTAACTGATTATGAGATTAGTTTGCATTAATTCATGTCTTCTCCACTTACAAGATAAGTGTAAAGTCATAAACTAAGGGTTGTGTTCTGTCTGTAATGCTGCCCAAGGCAAGCTGCTCCATGCAAACTCGACCCAGGCAGAGTATTGGTACTGGTCACCAGCAGGTACCCGCAGCTGTCCTACACTGTGCACAGAAGCGGTGGCCCTCCATCCTGGGGTCCTATTAATTGCAGAGTCCGCCATGCATCCATGGCCCTGACTAAGTTGTCTCAATATGACCTGGTACAGTCTGTTTTCACAGATAATCCCAGTAGCTTTACTTGTGTCCAGAAGCAGCAACAAGTATTAAAAGCCACATGCCTGCCATGCAGAAAGTGCCATTCTCTAATGGTAGATGGAACAAAAGAGGTGTTTCAGGGAAAGCTTTGCTTTCCACCACTGCCAAGTACAATATTTTACAGAATAATTTCAAGCTTTACTCCCCTGAATACTGAAGTCTGCCATACCACCTGGATCATGACACTGCTCTCCCTGGCCTTTAGCCTATACATACTGCTTCAGAGGCACCGATGCACGCAGCCACCTGTGCAGTGCCATGACTGGAAGTACTTCTTTCCTTGTCCTGGATTTTAAAACTCTTGATTTCTCTTACAATTAGAGAAGAGAAAGCTATACTGAGATGTATGTAATTTGACAAAGCTTAAAGAATTGTGTGAAGCACATTATTGCCATCTCTGTCAGCAATCTCAGATTATTTGGGCTTATTTTACCATTTGCCCATAATAGCCATTAATTTAGCTATTACAAGTTCTACATGAATAAGGATGTTGTAGAACTACAGCAGAATTGCTTGATCTTAGCCACTACCTGACATCAGAGCCACTGCAGTGAAGGCCTAGTCCTAACTGCACATTATAATGCAAAGCAGTTGTGTTGTTCTCATAGGTTACTCTTAAGTTATCGATGCTCCAGAGGTCTTCTAGAAAGCCACAAGATTAAAAAGCTGCAACACTTTGTTACTTTTTATCCTCTTCGGAGCATTGTTCTGGACATCTCTTTACTATGTACTCTTTACTATTTGCTTAAGGCTGACTTGAACTAGTTCTGGTGCTTTTTTTTCCCCCCTTCTCTTTCTTTGGCTAGCAGGCATCTGACTTTTCCTCAGCAAGTTTAACTTTTGTATTTATGCACCAAAAGAGGGACCACTTTTAGACTTTACAGTTGCCCTATCAGCAATTTTTAAGTACATAAGAGACAGAGCAGTTAAAGTATTTATATGTTTAATAAAGCTACCAAACTGTGAAAGGTTTCTTACCTGCTTCGGTAAGTTTTAATCATGGTTTTCCCATTTTCCTATTTTTAAGTACTGGTATTGGACAACTCAAGAAAGCTGACTTCTGCTAGCTTAGAAATAATGGGATTTCTATAAACCTCTCTGCAGAACCCAGAATTCTGGTACCAGCTGGTCAGAACCCAGGCAGGTTTTTGAACAGAGGTTGTTGAAATCTGGAGAAAGGACTGGTGGACTGGTGTTCAACAAAACCTCACTGTCATCACTGTCCTCATAGGAGTATTATCATCAAGAGGAAAGTCAAAACAAGAACTGTGTTTGACCACATTCTGGGAATTAGTTCGTTCAACATATCAGTGCAGTAGTTTTAGTAAGTGTCTCTAGCAAGTCTTGTACTTCTACAGAAGCAAAGGTCCAGTAATTTGAAGTCTTACCACATCTTCACTTTTATTATGAATACTCTAGGTGTTTTTATAATTTTTACTGACACTCAGTAACTGTATAATTGTGTACAACATATTGATGAAATCATCTTAGAGAATACATAGAAAGCACTGCAGCTGAAGCATATAAAGTTAATATTGTTTACAGCATACTGTGGACAGTGCCAAATAAATGTTTAAACAAATACTTAACTACACTTCATGGTGTAACTAGTAACTGCACACAGATTCATAATAAAAGGCATCTCATGTGTAATCAATATTCTTAAATAAAATATTTATAATTGAAGTTCTCCAAGACTCTTTGTTTTAAACCTAGCATGTGCCTAAACTGAATCACTAGTGCTTATTAAATATATTCTTATGAAGACAGACACACCTCCAGAAAACTTGCTATGCGCATGCAATCCACTTCAGTCAACCCATACTTTGCTGCCGTAGTGTTTAAGCCAAGGAAAAAAATATTTTCCTTTTGATATTGCTGCACCATTTGGTATTAGCCAAAATTTAAAATAATAAAGACCCCATTAGGAGAAGCTTAACCTGAGTAAATAGTAAATCGTGATTAGCCTGTATGTTATAACGGCAATTTTACTTACTACATCTGCTGATCCACCCAGAGACAGGGGTTTCAATAGGCCTGAGGAAGAAGCAGTGAAAATAATTCTCCAGACTTTGCTCTTGGTGAAGTTTAGATTTTTTGCCATAATTCCAAATGAAGTAATAGCTAGAAGAGTGGTGTAAGGAGTTACCTTGCTTGTGACAACTCAAAAAAATAATCTTACCTGTTAAGTGATCAGATTCGAATCTTTCTCAGGTTTAAATCCTGCTTCTTTGTTTCTGTGGAGGTTCTGGCAAAGAAGGAATCATACCAGCACCACAGAATGAACATCCGTCAGGACACGTGGTGAGGCAATCAATGCTCCAAGTTACAGAGAACACAAGCTACACGCTTCATCTTCAGCTTTAATTCAACATCGCTTTTAGTTGTCTTACCTGTTTTTGGGTAAAATCAGCCTGGGGGTGGGAAGGAGGTATACAAATCCAGTAAGTGGAAGGGTATTTGGCAAGGACACTGTCCATGTTAAAGTATGCCCAAGTGAGCAAACAAATCAAGTGGTGCTCTAGAGGACTGGGTTCCCAGGCTAAACTGTTATCTGTGGTGTAGTAAACAGAAGGTTGTTGAATTCATGTAGTCTAAGATAATTTTTGGCAACATTTAGTGCAGTTTTTGGAACTTAGGCGTTACAGAATCACAGACTCATCTAGGTTGGAAGAGACCTCCAAGATCACTGAGTCCAACCTCTGACCTAACACTAACAAGTCCTCCACTAAACCATATCCCTAAGCTCTACATCTAAATGTCTTTTAAAGGGGGTGGTGACACAACCACTTCCCTGGGCAGCCTATTCCAGTGACTAACAACCCGTTCAGTAAAGAAGTTCTTCCTAATATCCAACCTCAACCTCCCCTGGCACAACTTTAGCCCCTCATCCTGTCACCAGGCACGTGGGAGAACAGACCAACCCCCACCTCGCTACGGCCTCCTTTCAGGTACCTGTAGAGTGCAATAAGGTCACCCCTGAGCCTCCTCTTCTCCAGGCTAAACCGTCCCACCTCCCTCAGCTGCTCCTCGTAAGACTTGTTCTCCAGACCCTTCACCAGCTTCGTTGCCCTTCTCTGGACTCGCTCGAGCACCTCCATGTCCTTCTTGTAGCGAGGGGCCCAAAACTGAACGCAGTACTCGAGGTGCGGCCTCACCAGAGCCGAGTACAGGGGGACAATCACTTCCCTGGACCTGCTGGCCACACTGCTTCTGATACAAGCCAGGATGCTGCTGGCCTTCTTGGCCACCTGAGCACACTGCTGGCTCATATTCAGCCGACTGTCAACCACTACTCCCAGGTCCTTCTCTGCCAGGCAGCTTTCTAACCACACATCTCCCAGCCTGTAGCTCTGTTTGGGGTTGTTGTGCCCCAGGTGCAGGACCCGGCACTTGACCTTGTTGAACTTCATACCGTTGGCCTCGGCCCATCGGTGCAGCCTATCCAGATCCTCCTGCAGAGCCTTCCTACCCTCGAGCAGATTGACACACGTATCTAACTTGCTGTCGTCTGCAAACTTGCTGAGGGCGCACTCGATCCCCTCGTCCAGATCATCGATGAAGATGTTAAAGAGGACCGGCCCCAGTACCGAGCCCTGGGGGACTCCACCAGTGACCGGCCTCCAACTGGATGTAACTCCATCCACCACGAACAGCAGTGGTGACAGCAGTGATTAAATGCATACATACACACAACCTAAAACAAGCATAAACATGAATACATGCAAGGAAGGACAAGTAATGCCAGATGATAAAGATTGCGATTATTAGGATATAAACTGAAAAAAAAATAAGGGATTGATCATACACTGTCCCTGTAATTCATAGCATCATAGCTTAGGGCCCTTCTTCCTGTATTTCAGTGGGAAATAAATTTGTGGTAGATGCTCCTGGAGTGCTGTCCTAGTCTTTAATGTTACATTAGGACTGAACCATCAGCTCGTCTAGTACAACACACCGCTGTGCTGCCAAGTTCTGTTCACTTCCCCGAAGATGGACTGTCCTGGTTTCAGTTAGGACAGAGTTATTTTTCCTCCTAGTAGCTGGTAGGGTGCTATGTTTTGGATTAGGATGAGAAGAGTGCTGATAACACGCTGATGTTTTAATTGTTGCAGAGCAACACACAACCATTGTCCCCGTGTACTCCTAAGAGCTGGCCAAGGTATCATTTCTTTAACAATGACTTCAAAATCTGACGGAACTTTTGCAGTATTATAAATATTATTTACAGCTTGTTACCGCATGAGCTTGTAACTCTTAGAACAGCAATGTGACAGCAACACCGTGCACACTTACTGTGAAACAGAAGGGATCTTGCTCACGCCATAAACTAGCTACAAAGACATTTAATCCATTGGCTCGTTCACTACCATTTCTATTTTCCATGCGGAGCACGCTCACCAGCAGATGTCACACAGGAAAATGACCTAAGTATGTCAGTTTATAAAAGACTTCATAGAAGAATAAGCACAAGGAACAATGCAACAAGCAGAATTATTGGAAATTTGTTATTGTATCACTGAAGTTCTCCAAATATTTCCCTAAACTTCTGTCTGTCTACAACCTGGCCATATTTAGTTGTAAAATACAAGGTATCTTTACTGTTATATCGTTTGAACTGGAGAAGTACCTCCCCTTTGACATCTCCAGCTTCATTCGAAGTCATCACTGTCTCTAGGGGACAGTAAATATCATTCCGTCTTCCCCAAAATGTCAAGTGGGCCACTCTGACAGTTCTGCCAGTTTCACTTAGGTAAATAAATCCAATAATTCGTCTGAAAAAATAGCTCATACCGTACAACATCACACCAGCAAAGAAAGCAATGCCAGTTGTATACAGGAGGACAGTCTGAGAAACCTGGCCTTGCAGATAGAGGTAGCAGACGGGAGGCAGCACAGCCAGGGTTGTCGCAGTCTGCAGCAGCTTCAGCCTGGACAGCACTCTGCAGTACTTAATCCCCGGAAACCTGTAGACCACTTTGAACTCTTCTGCTTCCTCAGCTACAGCCGCTGGTTGGACCGCAGCAGCAGGAGCCGAAGTGCACAGACACGCAGGTGGCACCCGCTGTGTCTCCAGACGAGCACCAACACCACCGATTTGCCGCTTCAGCGGCTGTAAACGCACCCAGGTACCAAAGAAACAGGCAGGGCGAGCAGCTGCTTCTTCCCGCGTCCTTGCCCAGAGCTCATTCCGTAGGCATCTCCCCGAGGACGGCGCTGCGGGGACACCGGTCCTAACTCGGCAGAGCCTGACCTGGAAGGAAACGTCCCCGCAGGTCACCCCCCGAGTCCTCCCGGGCTGCCCGCAGCGAGCGCGGTGCCGGTAGGGGAGGTGCCGGCCCCGCACCTCCTGCGGCTGGGGGGGGGGCGGAGGCCTCTGTAAGGCGGCTGGGGCCAGGGGCGGCAGGCTGAGCGCCACACGACGGCCCCCTCCGCTTCGCCGGAGTTTTGGCATTTTTAGGAGCATCAAAAAGCAAAGTCGGCGGCTACGAGGTGCTGCCAGAGCAAAGCGAGGAGAACCCGGGGCCAGCGAAGTGCCAAACCACCGGCTAAACAGAAATCTCAGAAAAACAGCGAAAAGCGGACACTGCCCCTCCGAGGGGAGAGGAACACGAGCACCACCGTTACACGAGCGGGAGGCCTCGGCTCGGCTCGGCTCGGCTCGGCTCGGCTCGGCTCGGCTCGGCTCGGCTCGGCCCGGCCCCGCCGCCCCCAGCCCCCGCCTCATGGCCCCGGCCCCGGCCCCGCCGCCCCGCTCCCCCTCGAGACGCCCGCAGCCCCCCCCCCCCCCCGCTCACCAGCGCCATGGCGCCGCCGCCCCGCGCCGCCTGCCGGGAGAGGAAGGCCCGGAGGAGAGGGGAAGGGGCGGAGGGGAGGCGGGCAGGGCGCTTCCCGGCGGCCTCCTCGCGGCTCCGCTTCCTCCCGTCCCGCCCAGTCCCGCCCGCAGCCGGCCGTGCCGCTATGGCGCCGTCGCAGCTCCCCGCGCTCTGCCTCTTCGACGTGGACGGCACCCTCACGGCGCCGCGGCAGGCGAGTGCCCGGGGCCCGGGGCGGGCCGGGCCGGGCCGAGCTGCCAGGGCCGCGCCCGGTACGGGTGGCGGGCCCTTGGGGCACCGCGGGCAGCGGGGCGGGCTGGGGCGGGCTGCCTCGGCTCCTGGCCGGCCACGTTCACTGCCAAAGATAAAAGTCAACAACCAGAAAAGCGCCCCTCGCTTCTGAAAGCTCGGCGCGGTTTTGCTGGGGTTTAAACGGGCGCTGCAAGACGCAGGGGCCGAGGCGCTGACAGACCGAACCGCTTTGTTTTGGCATCTAGAAAATCACGGCTGAGATGGCCGAATTCCTGCAGAAGCTGCGTCAGAAGGTGAAAGTCGGGGTTGTCGGAGGCTCGGATTTCGAGAAGATCAAGGAGCAGCTTGGCGATGACGGTAAGGATGGAGGCTGATGCAATCTGGTGCCCGGGGTTGCTCGGAAGGAAGTCCTGAAGGTTAAATGTTAACCCCGCTCGTCCTCCTCCTTCCTTGCTGTAAACCTTTCCCTTTTCACACGTTGCACGCAATTTATGAGCAATTTATGAGACAGGCATTTACAACCTGCAAGCAGCGTCTGTGTCCTGCAGGCATTTCCGTGTGTTCTGAAGGGATGGCTACGAACACTGAAATCCTGACCCCGTGACAGTATGTGGGAAGGCATCCCTCTCGCTGGGCCTGAACGTGTAATTACACACTGCAGACACGTGTGCAGGCTCCTCCGTCCTAGCTCGTCCCTGAAGGACCTGATGTCATTAGCAGTGGGGTTACTGTGCAGAGACGAATGCTTGCGTTAGTCTTTGGAGAGACTCCTGAGGGGTCTTTACTTAACTGATGGCACTGACAGCCTGTAATGCCTGCCTAAGTCAGAGTTTGTTTGGTGTAGGAGCAGTCCCCGGTAAGCCATCTCCTTTTGCATTGCAGCGGGGTTCTCACAACTCTGTCATCTCCTGTAGGTTGGTACCACTGAGAAAACAGACCTAAAACAGTAGCATTTTATTTGTTGCCTGTCCCAGCTGCGTGCCAAGTGTTTGCAGTATTTGACATACTCAGTCCCTTACATTGAGCATATTTGCAGAAGAAGAGACTTTAAGCAAAAATAGAAATAACTTGACTGAAAGACTTAAATGTGATTTGAGGTGTGTGCTAATCTTGGAGAGAAATCAGTGGTTTTAATCTTGTGCTTGATGTTACGCTGCTGAGTCTTTCAGACTTTATGATCTAATATTTGCTGTATTTTAACCTACATAGTATGTAAGGCAATTCTACGTTAAGAATATAGGGGAAATGGTAAGTTACTAAGTTTTTGTTTGGTTGTAGTGGTTGAAAAATTTGACTACGTGTTTCCAGAAAATGGTCTTGTAGCATACAAAGATGGGAAGTTCTTCAGCAAGCAGGTAAGTGCGAAACTTCCAGTAAGGTGAAATTTTCTAAACAAGATTTTGCTTTCTTGCTACAGTGCAGTCTTCTATAATCACCTTCATTAAGGCCAAAATTTCTGCATGTTACTCTTTGCTCTCTGATATTCTCAAAAGCGCATTCTAAATGAATAAACAACTAATTCTAATAATTCTTTAGTCACATACATTGTTTCAACATAAGTAATAGTGATGAAAAATTTAGGAGATCCTGGCTGAAATCGCCGACTTTGAGCGGTGGTTTCCAGTTTATTGCAGTCACAGTCTCCATTCTTCATGCATGGCTGCAGCAGACATTAACTGCAGTTGTCTTTCTAGTTGTCTCTTTGGCAATGTTTCCTTGTAAAGCAGGTACCAGTAGGGAGCATATTAAATGAGAATTTCTGTTTATGGTTAAAAAACAAAGCAAAACAAAGTAAGCAAAAAGAAAAATGGGATCCTTAAGTTAGTACCATGAGTGCATCACTTGAGACTTACTTATTGAAGGCGTGTTTCTCTGTGGTATCCATATCTGATATTCTTATACCTGTGTGTTCTGTGTGACTTATTTTTGGAATCTCATATTCTGGACCCTCGGTTAAATGGTATTTATTTTGTTAGAACATTCAGGGCCACCTGGGTGAGGACATTCTTCAAGATCTAATCAACTACTGCCTGAGTTACATTGCAAAGATTAAACTGCCAAAGAAAAGGTATGTGCATACACGCATCTCGGGATCACCGTATTCTCCATGTTATAGGCTGAGCATTGGGATGTAAAGCAGACTTCTCATTAAAAAAATGAAAAATTTGTGTTTAGGAACACTGTAGACATGAAACAGAGATCAATCCATGCATGTAGAGACAAGCTCCCAAGTGGAGCAGGTGAAAATGATTGAAAAGGCTGAAAAAATTCTAGAGAACGTGAAATACCAACTGATCGCTCATTTGAGAGAGAAGGAAGTTCAGTTTTTGAGTAGAAGTATTCATTGGTAAGTCTGGAATTCAGCGGCATGCTTTCCAGAGATGAGAAGTATGAATTAAGATCAATTCTGTGTGTTTGTGAGGGTGCAGCTGCTCGAGTCAGTAATATCTACCACGTGAGGCTAGCTAGAAACTCTGCCGAGATTCTTTTTTGCTGTTTCACCTAGAAGATGACAGGCCGGTGTGCAAGTGGCTGAGCGTCTGGTTGACAGGATGCTCCAGTCACATTTTTAAAACAAATCATACCTTTAAAAGTCAGTAGTGATGACGCTGAGGTTGCTAGATTCAAATAAAAGTCCAAAAGATTCCCTCGTGTCAGTAATGCTGGTTCCTGTATTTTATGCATACAGTGAGAGCCTGAGGGAGACATCTGATTCCCACTGCTCTTAGAATTAAATGAAACCTCATCATGATACTCAGAATTTTGAACAACTTTTCATCTATTTTCTGTCTTGTTAATCACTTCTTTTTCCAGGGGCACTTTTATTGAATTCCGTAACGGGATGTTGAACGTGTCCCCCATTGGAAGAAGCTGCAGCCAGGAAGAACGAATTGAGTTCTATGAACTTGATAAGGTGAGTTACAACTCTTGAAAAATATCCAGCTCTTCTGGAAGAGGCAGTTATAGTCAGGTTATGATTTAAAAAAAAAAAAAAAAGAACGTTTTATACTTTGTCCAGTATTTCATTTTAATCTTTTCTCTGTGTTTTTAACTAATTTCTTTCTTCAGACTTCAGAAAATATATCCAGGAGTTAGTTTTTTGTTGCAATAATTAACCGAGATGACTTGCAGAAGAGGTGGGCTTTGAACCCTCTGTCCAGAGTACTGAATGTCCTACCTCCACATACGTGGTCCTGAAAAACCCAGCCATAGACAAAACCCTACTTATCTGCAGTGCCCTTTAGTATACCCCGCCTACATCCATTCAGGTCAATAAAACTATTCCTTGTCTTCTCAACTCTGCAAGCCTTTTAAAACACAACTTAAAAATCGAGATCAAACTATTTGATCTCGTTTATTTTCCTTTGTACCCAGCCAAACGTGGGAGGTTGAAATGAATCTGAGCCGTGGCATCAGAGTTCTGCTCCCTGCTACACCGTAACAACTGCTGCTGCTGTGATACAAAAACTGAAATCTAACTCCTTAAAAGCAGTGATTGCCTGTGACTGGGTTAACGGAGCCCAAGGCATTCTGAAAACACCTTCTTGAAATACACGGTGTCAGAAGATTAGCACCGTTGTTCCTGCGCCTCAGTCGCCCCATCTGTAAAACTGAACTCTGCTGGCAGAAGAGGCATACCTGCTTAGCACCCTAGGATTTTCAGATAGAAATGCAAATATCACAGCACGTATGTCAAGTTTTGCTCTTATTTTGTACAAGCTGGTAACAGATGAACATGGAAATACTCTCAGCGTGCTTTCAGTAATAACAGAATACAGCTCTGTCGCACTGGTCCTATACTTGGAGCTTTGGGTATTTTGAGGGTGGGTTTGGTTTTCTTTTTTTTGATTGCCTTTTTATTCCTGAGTTAACGTGGCACATAGCTGATGGTTTTTCTTTCCCCTCCCCCCCTTTTTTTTAAACAGAAGGAACATATAAGAGAGAAATTTGTAGCTGATTTACGAAGAGAATTTGCAGGAAAAGGCCTCACATTTTCTATAGGTATCACATTTGAAATAATTTCATTGAAAACCATTTCATTTAAATTGCATTTAAAACAAATCACATCCCCTCACTGCATGCAGTACAGCCTTTTTTTACTTCTAGGTTTTCATTTGGTGCGTTTTAAGCGAAATCAACCAACCAAGAACATCACTGCTTGTCATCAATTCGTTATCTTTCAGTGTTAGTTGTGTGACTGATTCTGCTCATTTTTAAATACTCTGCTCATCAGTTTTGATCAGAAATACTTCAGTACTGTTTCAGTAGTCCATGGTTCTTCAGTTCTATAGCTGCGCTGAGTGGGAGGAAGGAGAGGGAAAAAATCCAAAAGCAAGTGCAAACAAAAAAAAAAAGTGATAATAAGGTGGACTTAATTTTCCATATATTTCTGCTTTCTTCCCTTTCCCCCCTACTATATACAAAAATTCTTGCCTTTCACTTTTTTCAAATTAATAAAAGACGTGGGTGACATTATTGGTATAGTGTTAAAACACTAAGGCAGAAGGGAACTGCTCTCCTAAAGCATGCTGTAAATACCTTTTTGACACTCACTTCAACTGGGAAATAGGCTTATATATTGATAAAGTCCATACATTTGGAACTGGGACATTTTGCCCTAGTCCTTGGCATTGCAAAAAGAAAACCTAAGATCTAATCTCAGTGCATGTATTGGTAATAGTAAAGTAAAAAATGTTGTCCTGGTAGGTTGAGTTCCTCCTTTTCCTATTTTGTAAGCCTTAAAAAGCTTTTGCATGAAGACAGAAAAATATCAGTATGAAGCAATCTCATCCACAATAAAAGTCTGTACAGCAGTAAAGCAGCTCTCCTCTGGTTCGGACACCATGCACATTTATTTCTCAGTATTTACAGGATGAAGACGCTGTATGGTACAGCAGTGGCTGTATTTAGTCGTGTGGTTTCCTTCCAAAAGTCAAAAGATTAAATGTAACTTTAAAAGAAAAGAAATCAATTTGTTCTAGAGAACCCAGTGGTGTTTGGGATGTTGCCAAGACTTTCAGAGCTGTTTAATAATAATCAGTAAGTCACAACTGTAATAACTGGTACCCTATAAAATACTTTCTATACTTTTAAGACAGCTCCAGGGGCTTGTAGCATTTCTGTAAAATTTCTTCTACTAAAAATTTTATTCAGTTGTGTTCTTCCTCACTGCCTCCTAACGACTGTGTCCTTATAATAAAGATTGCTTGGTTCGTGTCTATCCTAGGAGGCCAGATAAGCTTCGATGTGTTCCCAGATGGCTGGGATAAGAGGTACTGCTTAGGAATCATCGCCAAAGATGGATACGAGACAATTTATTTCTTTGGAGATAAGACTATGCCAGTGAGTATATTGTTTCATATATGCATTTCGGAGATGCTGTTTTAACCTGCAAGGACTGTAGGTTCTAATCAATTGCCTTACGCCTGGCAAGAACTGAATTCAGAATATATATGTAAACGGGGGCCTGCGCTTAACTGGCTGTGCAGTGCCGGTCAGCATAATGCGGGGAGATAGCTACGAGCATTGGCTTTTCCTGTCCTCTGAAGTGAGCAGAGTGTACTTAACAGAGTTAGTACTGGAATATGTTTTTAACTTGTACTTCTGTACATTAGAAAACATAGATGACTTGGCCATTGGAAACTGATAATCCTCTTTGATTGTTGTAGATAGCTGTTTTTTCTTGGCTGGTGATTATTAAACATTTATTTTCCATTTAATTGCATATGGTATATTTGCTAACCACTTTATCAGTCTCCCTGTTGAGAAACTGAAATTATATCTAATCCCTGAGAGAGCTACACAAGAGGCTGTTTCACAGGCTTTTGAAAATACTGGGCAGAGAACTGCCTAGATCTAGCAAAGGGTAGTAGCAAGGACAAGGACTTGGATGAAATTCAGGCTGCCTGCACATGGCCAGGGGATGGTGTCAGGCTAAGCTGCAGAAGAAAAGGCTTAGTCCTGTAAGAGCTTACAATTTTGTAAGTTACAAAGAATGTCATCGTTTTATAAAGTTAGAAAAAGACAGGCTTTGTATTAAGTCATCCCATCCCACTTGACACCAGCTGCAAAAGTAATCAGCTTTCCCTCTGGTGTAGGGTTTAAAATCAGCTGCCCCTAAACTCCTTTTCAGCTGTGAAGTAGCAGGAGTTGCTGTTTTCTCACTAGACAGCAGTGTGGCAAGCAACGTACAAAAATTAGATACCGCTTCCGGTAGCGCACGAAGCTGCTGCTCTCAGGGATCTCTGCTCACGCAGGTGGTAGCACCTTTGGCAGCACCTCAGCCAGCTGTGAAAGAGCCTTGCATCGCTCTCCTGTGACTAGAAGCCAGTTACAAATGCCACATCAGACCAGTAGCTAGCAAGGCCAACATGCTGCAGTAGCAAAGGATCAACAATGTTAACAGTCGTGTAGCTAAAAAGGAAGGAAACCAAGCTGGAAGGAAGAGGATAATGCAAGTAAGTTAGAAATAGCTGTTCTGGAACAAGCTTTACACCTGGATATTAACAAGTAAACAATTTTAAGAAGTCAGTACTGGTTTGCTATACAAAACTAAAACCGTGGCTAAACTTAGACTGCGAGTTCTGCTCTTTCATTGCCAACTCTAATGTGCGGGTAAGGAAGTTCTCATGCAGGTGTTTGTGATGTTCTGCAGAAGTTCCAGCACAGGAGTGGTGTAAACGTGTTATGAAAAAAAATCACAAAATGCTGGTTTGCAGTTTGTTTGTTTTTAAAGCTTTCTGGAAGATGACATCTCAGGCAAGACTTCTGTCCTTCAGTTTACACGAATGGCCATCTCTTTTGGAAATTAACCTGAGAGGAACTTTTTTGCTGTTGTTTGAAAAAAAATAAATGAATAAAAACTTGCCTGCAAATTCTGTTTAGTTATGCTACTTGCTCTTACGTTTCCAAAAAGAAATCACGCTACTGCTGAGTAGTGGCTAAGGTAGGAAAGACTAATTCTTTCATCAGCAGCCTCTCCCCAGTAACCAGTTCCAAATGTAACGGCCCCTGCAGAGCTAGCAGGATCACAGTAGTGCAGCAGTAACCTACCTGCTTCAGTGCCAGGCCCTAGTTAAATCAGACCTACATTTCAGTTTGATTAACATTTCAGTTGGATTAAGGAAGCTATCTTAAAGGTGTCCTCATTGTCATGCATTAGCAAGCTTTTAAGTCAGCGTGTGATTCAGTCTTTTCAGCATTTTCTTTATGTGCTCTGTGACTATATGTTAAGCTAAATAATGTTAAAAACTCTTCTGCTTTTTTCCTTCTCTCTTTTCAGGGAGGGAACGACTATGAAATTTTCACAGACTCCAGAACACAAGGCCACAGTGTCACATCCCCCCAGGATACAAGAAGAATCTGTGAAGAGCTATTTTTTAAGTAAAAGACTTTCTTTTAGACTTCATACTTCCAGAACGGTTAAGACACCTTAATAACTCAAAACATCTTCATTTTATATTATGTTTTTCACAACTGCTCATAAATAATAAGTGCTTTGCAGGTCCAAAGGGAAATGTTTTAACTGAAGAGAACCTTTCCAACCAGTTAGAGGACAGTACAGCTCATCTAGGACCACCCTTCCATGGTTTCCATTGGCAAAAATATTTCTGATTAGTTGTGATTTTATTCTTTTTATTTGTTTGGTTTTGTTTCGGTTAAGCCAAAAGGGTTTATTGTGTCTCTAGTGTTTTCCTGTGAAGTGTTACTTTGGGAACAGTAACTAATTTCACTAAAAAAAATAGGTATTTCTGGTCAGAGTAACCTGCATCTACTCTAGCATCAGCACAATCTCCACAGGCCCAGACTAACTACTGGCTTGGACTGAAAGTGAGGACACTGTATGCTTAGGAATAGCAGAAATTGATTCTTTGCTTCTTTTGTGCTTAGTGTTACAGGAGTCTAAGACATGAAAAGGTGATAAACCTTTATGATAATGCACTAAGATACTCTTGACAGTATAAAATGCTTTATAAATCTGTGCAGGGAAAAAAGAACTGTGGCTTTCTATTTTTCATCACTTTAGTTTAAAAAGACCAAGAGGGAAAAAAAAAAGCCTTAGCTCATTAATTACATTTTTACTCCATCCCCTCTCCCAAAGTGATCTGCCTGCTGTTGATTTATAGCCTTAAAATTGCCCCACAAGGCATTACACCTAGTTTTGTCTTTGAAGCTGCAATTTAAAAAAATAAACATCTTGATTTATTTTTAAATATTTCCTTGTGCTATGAAAATATGAATTAAGACACTTAGGATTTTCTTGTTTCAAACTGGAAGATGAGTAAAAGATAGGTTTGTGTTTTTTTTCTGGGGTTGGAAAGGCAGAACTGAGCCAGAAGTCCCTGACCTCATACATATTCCAGTGCACGGTCAGAAGGCGTGCTGCGTCTACTCCCACTGGAACGGCTGGACCAGCCGGAGCTAGCTACCTCCTGAGGACAGCTTGCTGTACCAAGGCACAGCACCGTTAACGGTACCTATACTTGTTGCAGATGTTTTTAACTCTACAGTGGAGGAAAAAAAACCACAATCATCACTAAAGCAACTTGAGCACAGTAGCAAAATACAGTTTTCTCACTAATTACATTTCTGATTTTCCCAGGAGACTTTATGAGTAGATGAGATTTTTAGTGCTACAATAAATGACATAAGATATGTTTCAATTAAAATCCAAATTGAAGTATGACAATCAGTGTAACTGTTAATACTGCTTTTCTCACCTGGAAGTAGGAAAGTAATCTCTTGTGTGAACAGGTTGATTTAGAAAAGGAGAATAAAAATCTTTTTATCATGGAAAATAATTAACAATTTGTCATTTTGGCAAATAAAATATTTTAAGCAGATCTGTTGTATGCTGCCTGTCTGTACAATTAAATGACTTAATAGAATCCTTCACATTTCAGGTTTGCATGAATACTGAACAGTTTAAAAAAAGTGTGTACAAAATAAAATGCCCCAGGGATGAGGAAGGGGGTGCTCTGATGCCCTCATCAGAAAACATCCAGCCTTCTAACACGCTTTTCACATGCATACTTCTCTAGGGTAATTCAGCCTCAACCATTTTAAAGGAAGCAGATGCTGGACCAGACCCATTTGTAGTGCAAAAAGAGACTTTAAAGAGGACTGTAGTCTGTTAGCCACTGCTTTGTGTGTACGTGAATATGATGCAGCTAATTATTGGGTTACTTCACAGTTGTTCCTTACAGTAGCAAAAACCTGTGCCAAACACTGTGCAGGACCAAAACCATGTTGGTTTTCTACCTCAGTTATGATGATCTGCATGCACATGCCTGCATATGTTCAAATCATAGACGTTACCTTGCTAGTCCTGTGCAGCCATTGCCAATAGGTAAGGTTACCGTCAGCCTCTTGTACTGCCAGCTGAGAAGCAAACAATCTATCACTCAGGAGAAGAAAAAAAATTAAAAAATCCATAGTCCCTTGCTTCTAGTGTGCTTTCTCTAGTGTGAGTTCATAGAGCTAGGACAGGAACAATCCCTCCCGCCTTTGGCAGCAGCTCCTTGGATCGCAGCTCCTGAAGCCTGGCTAAAGCTTTGCTGCAGCATTTTTGGCTGCTGACTGTTTTGGGAGCGCCTTCTGCAGTGCCCTGGCCTTGATCCCCCAGGGTTCAGTCAATGCAGCCAGGCTCTGTGTTCCCTCTAACGTATGCTAATACAAATAATAGCTAATATTAAATACTATATAAAGATGTATCTGCAGAAATAGTAGTATATATTGTAGGATAATAGATTACACAGCCAGAAAACTTGCTATCTTCCCTAACGCTTCTGGTAACAGACCTGATCATACCAGTCTGTGTATGCGGGCACCTGCAGTCTCCTCTGTCTTTAATGCTAATCTTCAATACAGATTATGCAGAGAGCAGACTGAAGACATATATTAAAGCATTACAATGATCGCATTTATTGTAAAGAAAGCGACGTGTGATATTCCACAAGTTAGTGTTAAACCCACCATTACTTAGTCATACTGTCAGAAAACAACAAAACAAAAACACACCACTGCAGGCTCATCCTTACTGTACACTATAGTGTAATATAGGCACAGCTTAAAGTAAAACAAGCAGTCACAGCAGCTACCAACCTTCATGTAGCTGAGCTCTCTGCAGATCAGCCCTCGGAACAGCTCATCTGCTGTGAAAGTCGCGACATTTCATGACAGCAAGTGCCTATTGTTAAAACCGCAAACAGGCAACTGAAGTTACACTGTCATGTAACTGACAGAAGAGTAGCATGCCATCTTTTTCTATTTTTATTCTTTTTTATTATTATTTGCAAAGTCAATAAAAATCCACTGGTAGGAAACAAAAGGGAAAGATGCTTCATTTGAAAAAAAGGTACGGAAGGCAAACGGGAGCAGCATAGTTGCACTACATCAACTACAGGAAATCTTGCAGGCAGAGAAGAGCGTCAGGGCAAGGGTGACCATACCACATCCTACCAAGCAAGTCTTCCAAGGAAATACAGCTGCAGAATCTACTTTGCCCAGGCAGCTGAGCCTATTAAGTAACTTGCACAGTATACACTGAGCTAAACAGCATATGATAGAATCAGAGAATCATGTAACTTGCTTTTCAGAAGTACAGTTATTTTGTCTGTCGCATGAAATACCATAGCAGACATTCATCATATATATGCAATCAAGAAGGTAATCTTCAGATTTGTATAAATTCAGATACCCAGAGGCTACAAAGCTACGCTACAGCTTTCTACCACTTACCTTAAAGCATTTTTTTTAATTTTTATTTTTTTTTTAAATACTGGCCTATAAAATTTGTTGTTAATCAACCATCAAGGCACCAAAGTAAATTCACAAACAATCCAGGCTTTTTAAAAAAACAACACAGAATTCCACACCTATGAAGACAGGTCATTTGCAAACACTGCACCTGAAGGGCACCCAGCCATGGCCAACAGCGCATAACCACCAGGCGCAGATTCTCCACCATGTAGCAGCTGCTCCGTTTGTGAGCTTCCCTCCACGAGGAAAACAACTCACAGCAAGAAACAGCTTGCACACTCTAAAGCCAAGGCATTCAAGCTCTGCTGCAGCAGTAAGCATGCTCTAACACTTGCAGAAGAGCAGCTCAAGGGATCACGATGCTCACGCACCCGTGGGGCCTTGGACCTGCACCTCTGCTATGGCTGTGTGCTGCAAGAGCTCTCCTTCAAACCTCTCCCCGACTCCCCTGGGGATTCACTAGAATCAGTTCACAAGATAAAGGAAAAAATAAATCCACCCCCCTCAAAGCACATAAACTAAATCTCTTTAAAATACATTTTTGTGAACACATTAATATATTTTTTTTTCATTTCATTAGCATCTGGATTGCCTTTTTTTTTTTTCCTTTTTAAAATCAGGCCTGCTGTAAATATGGTAATTTTGGCCTACTTCTGCTGCTGTTGACAATGCAGTATTTCCTCCCGCACAGTACCTAGACTATTCTTAGGTCAGGTTCCTTGCAGCCAGTTGTCGAGCAGTGACCCACAAAGGCCGTGTCCGCAGCAGCAGCGCTGCCTCTGGGACGCCTTCAGGAGCTGATGACATGCCCCGACCAGGTCTCGTGCTTGGTTCCTGGGGCTAGGTGGGTGATCACGACCTCCACGGCCTGAAGCTTCTCGTTCTTTGGAGGAATGGTGCACACCTTGTAGGTGACCTCGTCGCCTGCCACGGGAACGTACTCGCCTTCGATGCTGTGGAAAGAAAGCTTCAGTTAATCATAACTCACATGATTACTCTAAAGTTTTATCATTTCAAATGCCGTACGTGCTTAAGATACTTCAGTTTTTGTTTGTTTGTTTTAATAGAACCCATCAGTCATCAAAGCTGAGGTTGATTTTGGTTGTCTCACAGCAAAATCCTATGAAAATTCTGCAAACATCACCACATTAGAAAACAATAAACAACTTTACCTACAACCTCTAATATGACTTAAAAAAAAATATCAACGTTGGACAATACTATTATGAACCTCGCACCTTCACACATGTTCCTATAACCTCTTACTCATTGGCAGCAGTAGGGGGCAGGGCTGACACCGTTCGGTGCTTTGTTTTGGGACCTGTGTTTTTGTTTTTTAGCTATAGGAAGTTGGTCCCCCACCCTTTCTTACGGTTATGAAGTTTTGTTTTGTTTTTTCCCCCCCCTCCTCCTTTTTAAAGAAAGGTTATTCAATTGTAGTCACTGATTTTATCTTTAGGTTGCTCCCCCATAACATGCAGTTTGCCTGGGGCCTTTAAAAAATAAAGCAAGCCCAAGTACAACAGTGTCAAATGCCTTAAAATTACTCGCTGGGAAATAAATGAATAATTAAATCAGTTCTGTGGCCCTGATGTGTTTCACCAAAAAAGCTCTCCTCCAGCATCCAGACGCCCATTTCTACCAATCCTCTCCCAGTGTGGCGAGGGGGGACACTGGGCGAGGGGGGGACACTGGGCGACTCGCACTCCACATTTGTTTCTGTGTTTGAGTCTTATCTGGAAACAGTGGGAAGCGACAGGAAGGCTGGCACCTTCCATCCAGAGTCACGTACTGAGGAGACAGGGCTGCAAAGGGTAACGGCCTTCCTCACCTCCCTGTTCGAGATCAGAGCTTTTTAATAAAAATCCCAGCATGTGCCACTGAAGACACGCAGAGATGCCTTCCAAAACCACATTTTCACAGTTCTTTGACAGGATGCTACCTCAGCCTTCTTTAAATATACCTACACAAGCCTGTGCTCAGGATTCCCTTCTCTGACAACGCAGGCTCTTGATTTCTTTTTGTTTAGGGGCTCTTCAGTGTCTCACAGCAGCACCACATACCATTTGGAGCTAGAACAGGCCAGGTGAACAGATAACATGCTAAATATAAAATCTGGATGCCTTGTACACATGACTGGCTTGTGGACTTTTTTGAGAGGGCTGTGGGGTAGTCCAGAGAAAGGGAGAAGAAGAAAAGTCTTCTAGGTCAGGACTGGACAGCTGCGTTTGTTATTTGCCTTCACTGAGAGCATATACACACCACCCAGGAATTTTACCCTGCAAATGCTTCTGTCACTGCAGGGACAGAAGTTAAAGGCATTCCCAAGGCCTGTGCTTTGAAACGTGTTCTTCAGGTCCTACCTCCCTGGACTAACCTCTGGACTGCAGGAATCAGACCCGGGAGGGCACGTCCTAAGCTGAACTCTTCAGAGTGGTGCCTGGGAAAATGGCAGTAAATTGCAGGCAGAAAAAATATTTACTGAAAAACCAAGATAAATCCTCCTTCATCAGTCCCGACAGCCCCTTCCTTACCACACAAGCTGATCCGACTGACCTTTATTTACTTCCAAAGTCCCCTGGCCAGCCTGTCAGCCAGCCCTGGGTCACACTGCACACACCATGGTTGAGCTCCCACCTCTAGATTCTTTCTGGGTCCTTCTCCTTCAGTTATTGCCTTTATCTATAACCCTCACCCCCATTTCTAACAGGTCTGATATTTCTTTTAGCTGTGAAGGATTCGCACACCCAGTACTTACTATCCTTTTATGAGCAGAGATTCATTAACCTTTCTTACTGCCAAAGGATTTTGCCACCATGCTCTGTGGCTTAGCCCTGACTTTGAATGAAAGGATTTCACACAAGCATGAGAAGAGGTTACTTGTACTGTCTAACAGCTTGAGAAGCGGACATGAAACCTCAAGAAGAGATGTGGGAGAGGGGCGAGCCCTGACTAAAACAGGAATTCCACGTAGAAAAATGGCAATATCTCCCACTTGAATCTCTTGAATGGACCAGTAGGTTTGATCCTAGTAAGGCAACGCTCCATTACCATTCTTTTATGCTTTCTCAAGTACTGATCACTGCAGAGCAGCAAAAAAGCAATAAAGCCATGGACTGCACTCCAGAGCAAGGCAGAAATGTGCCCCAATATCTCGGCTGGCCTTGAAGTCCTGGCAGGACCTTTGAGAGAGTTTCTGCCAGAGATGAAGTCAAGGACTGTCCTGTGTCAGAGTCTGAGAGTCCTGCTGCTGCTCCACAATACTACAGCTAAAACACAAACTAAGAGTTAGGTGAGGGAAAGCATGTTCCTGACATATTGTATCAACTGGTACCCGAAAGCCTAGCATTGATGGCAGCAGCCTGGAGACCTGCAAGTACCATGGGAATACCCTGGGGATGAGGAGCCAACCCAGTGCAGGCAGACCTGCCCAGCCATCCTGCACCCCTGTGACAGACAAACTAGGCATCAAAGACAGGGATCAGGACACCACCACCACACAAACATTGGAGAAAACTAAAGTGCATATGAACACTTGATTGTTCTGCTGAGTGCAGTAACTCACGAGCATCAGCTACGACTGTGCATCATGCTGCTGCAGTGCTCATGCATACAGATGAATGAGCCCTCAGTCCCCCAGACCAAAGGACTGTTGTTACTTGAGCTAAAAACACATTGCCACAAGCAGTAACACACAACCCAACCCCATGTAGGGCAGCAGTCCCACTTGAGCAAGGTAACATTTTTTGGTGGAAGACGCTACCCCACAAATGCATTATCTATACAAACAAACACTGGACTAGCAAAAAACAGTGAACAGAAACATTTCTCAGCTCAGATGTAATGAGTGCAGACAATACAAGCCGATGTAGAAAGTCTACATTGACTCAAGTGCAGCTGAGCCACTGGAACACATTGTAATGGAACATGTTTCTTCATCTGGCCTCGAGCAGCGGGACCATCTGCAGACAGGATTTCAGGGAGCAGAGGCAGAGCTGTTACTTGAAGCTGGAACTAAAGCAGCGTCTCCTCTTGATGTTACGGCTGCCCGCTGCACAACCCCAAGCATCGCCTTTGATTCCTGCACAGAGGATGAACACGCAGAGCAAGCAGCGAGCTCGGAAGTCACTGCTTTGCAGGAACCAAACAAAACGGATGCCCTGCCCAGGAAAAGATCTTAAGTTTGGCTGAAAAGTCTTTTTCACAAACAGGAACCTTACATGTTCTCTAAAAGCTCCTGTAAA
Organism: Oxyura jamaicensis; assembly: GCF_011077185.1. Classification (NCBI taxonomy): domain Eukaryota; kingdom Metazoa; phylum Chordata; class Aves; order Anseriformes; family Anatidae; genus Oxyura; species Oxyura jamaicensis. The sequence continues at coordinate 13,530,453 of NC_048906.1, read as the reverse complement.
ACAGGATGAGATGCAGTTAGCAATATAAACATTTGAAAACTGCAAAAGGTATTAGTAGGTGGGGTTAAGCGAGAAGGAAAGTGGAGTCACGCTGTCTCTTGAAGCACCAGAGACATGCCCATACACAAGGACAGTGTTTTAAGCTCCTGAAAAAACAAAAAGCAATTAGGTATCACTTGAATATTCAAGTGAGGAAGGAGTACAGCTCAAGAGCTAAAACTGATATGGGATTTTGTTGGGAGTGTTTGGCTTAAAATTAAAATATGAATATATACCAGGATGAGCTCTGGTAAGAAAGGGGTTGCAGGTGCTCTGGTAACCAAAGTGGTGCTGTTTTTTTCCATGAAAATAAGAACAGGGGAATTGGTGCGCACACAGAAGCGGTATGCCTAACGTACAACAGGCTGCAGTCAGGGACGGGAGAAGCAACGGGAACAAGCCAGACTAGAGGACGTGCTCTCAGCTGTCATTGAGAGCCACTGCATCCCTCGGCAGTTGTTAGACCACTGGTTGGAGTATCATCTACAGTTCCTCGTCTGCACAGAAAATAAAAAGGCAATTTTCTGACCCAAGCTTCTTAAACTTGAATCATGAGGTTAATTACTCCTGTTCCTTTTACCAGTGAGGTCACATTAGCCCTGAAAAAATGCACAGCCCTAAGGATTACCCTGAAAAATACACTTTTCTCCACTAGAAAGCACTTCTTACAGGATCAAGCATTATTCTGACAGCAACAGATCCTTTCTTGGTTTCTTACCTTTTTCAAACTGACACTACAAGAGTCTGAAGCTTGCAATACAACCCTCATTTGGTCCCAGCACTCCTTTTTCTCATCCCCTGGTTTGTCTCTTTTTTTTGCTTGACCTGATCAAGACCAGGACTGTCCTTTGCACAGCTATGTGAGAAGGCTGTGGCCGCACAAGAAGCTTGAATTTCATACTCTGTTTTCAGCCTTTAAGCCTGTCTCCCACAGACCAGATATTCTTTTCTTCCCTGCAGCCTTCTGACTACTCGTTACTTTTGGTACCTACCAAATACAGACTGACTCTGTCTCCAGTGCACATGAAAAGCAAAAGGACAAAGGTCTCAGTTTGCAGCCTGATTACACCTGTTTGTGAAAAGCGTAACAGCACAGTGTTTGCCCACCAAATGCTGCTTCTGGAACAGTGCTACTGGGTGCACGCAGACTCGCTCCAGCAGCAGTATCGCTAAGCGATGCTTAGAAGCAGGAACGAACAGCATCCAGATTATGCAGTATTTTTGGGGGGTGTCAAGAAAGAACACTGTAATGGCACTTGAAAGCTGATGAGATGGCAGAGCTCCACACTGGATGGCAGAGCTGCAGGAAGATCCTCCATCAGGAAGCAATTGCCTTAAGTGCTGGGAGGTAAATGAACTGGAGGAGATTGGAGAACGTAAACAGAGATCTTGGAACAGATTCTGTCTGCAGCAGCTGCTCTATACACCATGTATGTTACCCAGATAAGTTAGAAGAAATTAAACATGGACTTCTTGATGTTATATATTGATGAAATATTTTCTATCTTTTCTACAAATACATATTTTATATCTGTGTAATTATTTTTACTCTATTTAATGTTGATCTAAAACCAAATGCATTAAGAGACTTGTATGCACATTCCTATTCAAACTAATGCCTATTTATGTATCCAGGAATTTTAAGACACTTTGTTAAATTAAGCTAAAAATGTGAAGTGTTTTCCTGATGTTTGTGTCAGAGAGAAACACAATAAAGTAAGCTTTAGATTATCCAGCAACTCCCATTTCCCAGCTCAGTGCCAGTCTGGTGCAATAGAGCATTTTTATCTAGCACTATTTTTAGGGAGCTGGGAGGTTATTAGGAAATTACCTAAATAAGAAATGTTCTAGCTCTTCCTCCTCACAGCTGTTATTCATATTCCAAGGCGCTAGCTAAACCCTCTGGGACTAAGACGAAGTCATATGGAAACATTTTCGAACTCAAGTTTTCAGTGAATTCAGAGCCGTGTTGGTCAACAAGGCTGCCACAGATCACACCACGCAGCCAGCTCCCACGGACTGATGGGCTGCGTTATTTCAGGGGCTTCTCAAAGCTCATTTCACTCTTGGCACGCCTCCCAGAAGCCAGTGTTTTTACTAAACAGCAGACCCAAACAGAAGTGAACCAACCTGAGTTACTAATCCTGAATGCCTTCCCATGCAGTCTCAGCAGATATCCAAGATGCCTGCAATGACTTTACAGAGGCAGCAGGCAGGCAATCAGAACCACAGCTGCCTCTCCCCCACCAATCACACTCATAACTGGGACAGACAAGTGTGAAAGAGGTCCAAGCACTGAGGAATCCCAGCTGTAAATAACCAAGGTCTCACTTACAGGATTGCCCTGGTCTCTGGGGGATCTGGCCCACTGCAGAGATCTTCCCAGGTGCTGCCACATCTCCCCGCTGAGATCTCTAGTCATGGTTCTTGAATCCATACTTGGGGATAGTTATATCTCCGTACCTGCTGAGCAGCCAGTTCAACACCAAGCAGCCCAAGAAGAAATGGTGATAGCAAGAGGCAGAGCTTTCCAAAGAGGCCTCCCAGACTCAGATGTACAGAAAATGCCTGTTCCTACAAGCCTCCAGCTTGGATCCTGTCACAGCAATACCTCCCGTGTGCATCCAGAAACCAAAGCCCTGGTTAGTGAGCACAGAAGATGACTAACCAGAGAGTCTCCATCCTCAGGCACCTACAGTCTCCTGCACTGCCACTGCCCAGCTTGCAGGCAGCGTCTCGACTTTCGCCTGTCACGGCTTTCATCACTCAGGTGGAGATTCTGGAAAGGCTGTGCTACAATCATGGCCACAGCAAGCTGGCATTCCTTGCAGCATGCAAGTTTCTTGAGCCAACCTGGGAGTGGATGGGAACCCTAAGGAAAAGGTTGTCCATGTTTTGTTAACATCCAAACCCCCCCCAGGTAAGAGCTGCTGTTCTGCAGCCTCTCCTCCACCTGCAATTTGTTTCAGACACTTCAACAGTTGCAGCAAGGCACCAGGAGGGGAGCACATCAGGAAGGAAGTGTGCAGCCCAAAGCATGCAAGCCATCAAGTGCCTTGAGTATTTGGAAGGAAAGCTGAAAGCTCAGGTTTGGCTTCCCAGCAGCCCCAGAACAGCTGCCTGCAGCCAGCAGAAGCCGCTGCTAGTTCCCAGAAAAGGTATGGGGGCTGGACAGGTCCATCCCCTCAGCTCACATTCAGCTCTCGGTTTGTTTCTGATTACCAACTAATTTCCAATCCATATTGTTACACCCCACTACGAGAGCAGCAGCACAGAAGATGTCAGCATTAATGAATCTGGCGGAAAGTCGGAGGAAAGCAAGCAGTGTGATAAGACGCCTCCGCGGGTGTGGACAGCTCCGAAAGTCAGGCTCTGCGATGCAGTGGGACAGTGGCCAGGACACGGCTGGGTTCCTCCCTGCAGGAAGACGTTGCTGATAGCGTGTCTCCAGCACAGCCAGAAACCAAATCCAGCAGAACAGGACCGTATCTCCACCTGGGATCCCTCTGGGAGACCACTTCTGTGTTTGTTTTTTTCCCCCCAGTACTCCCGAGCTACAGGCCCTAGGAGCATATTCTCTGGAGGTCACAACACAACGTGTGAGCAAAGCACAGCAAACTGCCTCTCTCCAGGGACCCAAAGGTGCTGTGCAGCAAAGCCCTGGGGGAGGTTGTCCTGGTTTCAGTTAGGACAGAGCGCCAATTCTACAAAGCCATCATTAAACACAGGGTCAGGAAAGCAGCCTGAAGGACGCCCTGAAGGCCTCTCTGCAATGCAGCATTTTCCTCTTCAGAGCCAAGCTCCAGCAAACTGCAGAAAACCCACAAGCACTGCACGTTTTTCCTCTCCTGTTCCAAGAAGTCAGCCACTTTTTCAAATGAAACTCCTTTTTAAAAAAAGTGTGGTCATTAATTCATCACTGCTCTCTGGCGAGGTCTCCTTGCCTTTGCAGGTACACAGGCTCGAGGCCAAATCCCAGCTTAATGCAAAGGCCCTGAGGGTAAACGGGACTCCTGTATGTGCTCACCCCCAAATACACCGGGAAAGCAGATGCGTGGGATTCCTGTGTACTGCCCAAAAGCACATCATCTCACCTACTATGACAGGCACCTCCAATTTGCCTCTCCCCACCCCGCAGCCCTGCCCGCAGGGCTCCCCTTCAGCAGGTGCACGAGGTGCAGGGAACCTCGAGAGCCATCACCCAAGGGATTCCCCGAGCTGCTCTCCAGAAACATGCCACCTCTGCAGGAAGAGTGTGAAGAGTGAAACTGAAGCCATGGGGGCGGTCACACTCCAGTAGTGGTCAAAACATGAAGTATTTGTGAGAGCTGAGTTACTCCAGCCATGAAACAGCAGCAGAGGAGGTAAGGTGTTGAGGACGATACAGTTCTCAGCACTGGCACTACAATACCACCATCAGGTCGGTGACAGCGGGTCACAGAATCATAGGGGCTGGAAGAAACCCTTAAGATCATCAGGTCCAACCATCCAAGACAGAGGAAATGAAAGAATTAACAGTACATGGCATTATTTAAAAATTTACTAAAGGGTTTACAAAAAAAAAAAAAATTACTCCGGGTGAACTCATTTTCCTTTGCTTCCAGCCTTCCAGAGATGTTATTCTGAACTACAGTCTCAGCAACTCCTACATCCCCATGCTGCCAGCTAGGGTTTTACATTCACTACAAGCAGGCACATTCTGTTTTCTGTTCCAGAGATGGGCATAGTACTAAACTGAGCACAATAAAAAACAACAAAAAGCCCACATTTTCCTAGAACAACCCTTTATACCAACTTGAGAAGTACTTCCAGCAAGTGCAAGGAAGCAGGGCTCGCTATGCACATAACACAAGAAGCACCAACGAGCCCGGGGCTCGCACCTTCGGCTGGCTGGCAGGGGCAGGACGACTCCAGCAGGGCACCAGCCCCAGCACTTGCAGAGGGGAGCAGCCGTGCAGGTCGGTACGCGAGAGCTGGCTCCAAGCTGTCCATCTGAACAGTGGCAGCGCTGCCGTTGCGGTGCAGTTTCAGCCACAGATGCTTCACCCCCAGACCAGCCTGCAGAGGTGCCACGAGTGCTGCCAGGAAAGTGCCACCGCCTGCAGTGACTGTCACCAGAGCTGCCACCACACCTCACTATCTGCCACAGGAGGATGGCTCGGAAGGAAACGCTACCACCTGCCCCCAGCAGACATCGGCATTTCGAGAGAACTGCAGGCTGCCCTGGCTCACTGTGCAGTTTTGTGTAGTTGCACCGCCTCAGTTCAAAGAGGAACCAGCCCAACACAAGTGTTATTAAAACCCAAATTAATTCTTCTCTCCACTCCTCAGAGCCATCTGTTAAAACAGACAAAGTCACACTGACAAAACCCCTTTAGCAACTGCTTTTCAAACTGACTTTTTTAGACTGTATTTCCCCATACCCGATAAATCCAACTCCCCAGTAACACAGCTTTGCTGCAAACTCCCTTCATAAACCACGTCCGCACGACAAAAGAACAGCATTCACCTTAAACTCTAGCAGATACTGAAACTGAAACTTTTGCAATCCTGAATGAAGGAGCCAGAGTTTGAATGCCACATGCCACACACGCTTTAACTTATTTTTAGGCTAACACTCATTCATTTATGGAAATGGAAACATCATGTTAAGTGTACTTAGCTTTCCCTTTTTTTCTTTTGTAAGATATGGGAACGAGAGGTTCCATTTCACAGAAGGCATTTTCACTGAAGTGTTACCTTGCTTCCCAAAGCTTAGGGGGAAAAATTATTCTTTCAAACTAAATTTTTATGTTTAAAATCTTATTAACCTGCAAGACTGGCAGCTGCTCCTGATGCTCAGAGCATTCTGCGTTCTTCACAATCTTACTGAATCTATACTGGCAGACCATTTTAATCATGTTCCTGAAATCCTAGCTTTCAGGAAGAACTGATTCAGCAGGAACAATCCTCTTTCGTTTCTCAGGTAGATGTCTACAACGCACTACAACAGTGAACAGGTTGATGTCTATCCCACATCCAGGTTTAAGTGAGGAAAACACCTAGAAAAGCACTGCATGATAAACCTGAGTATCTCAAAATCCACACTATGTACACCAGAGTCATTGGAGTCTTCCTGAGCCATGGTGATGGTTAAATCTGTAAATGGTTAAATCCATGGTGCTGTAAAAAGCAATTTGCATTAGTAAAGAGCAACGTTTCTAACTCACAGTGAAATCAATTGAAAGACATTATTAATTCATTTTTCCAGTGCTACCTTGCACCAGAATTAAGATAGTGATACCATCACCCTCTAGCACTAAAAGCTGTTTCCAATTAACTCAAACACACTCAGAGTAATTAAAGAATAACGTGCTGAAAGCTTCAGTACTTTGGTAACAGCGCTTTGTAATAACATGTTCAAGCAGAAACATCAGCTATGTCTGAATCTAAGCTCTGAGATTATTCCTATACAGAAAACACTAAAAATTAAAGCCCAATCCTGGTTCAATGTAAAAAAAAATAAAAATAAAATCCTGTTGACTTCAAAGGAGCAGAATTTAGCCTAGAAGACTTGCATAAAGTGCATCCTTCAGTCTTACAGAATTCATATGAACTAACCTTGCTAAAACATCTGAAAGAGCAAGAAAAAGGGTCTTTGAACACAAATTATACACTTAACGAGGAAAGACATGATTCACCTGCTATGGAGATGGAAGGGGGAGTGAAGGGTCATAAAGCAAGGGAGAGGTAGGTTGAGCATCAGAAACAATTAAGAACCAGGTCTGTTCATTATAGGAAGAGATCACCCAGGGAGGCAGTGGAACCCCATCACTGGGATTGTTAAGAGTAGGTTGGGAAATGCATCTGCCAGAAAGGCACACGCACCCTGCAGCAGCAGACAGGGCAGAGGAGGTCCCCTCCCATCTTCTCATCTATGGCAAACAGAAGACACCTGCTCTGTTTTAAGAGATCTGCTGTACTACAGAAAAACTGCAGCATGCCCTACTCTGTACAGCATGACACAGAGGCGGGCTGTTCTCCACCAGCACAAGAATTAAACTGAAATGAAGCAATTAGAACTGAAGAGAAGCAGCATGCCCTGAGGGCTAGGACACCAAATTGAGACCTGGGAAGCCAGAGCTTAGGCTGAAGCTGGAGCTTGCCATGCCCTGCCCATCTCATCCTTTATCTACTCAGCGTTTCGCTGCAGGGGCAGGCTGAGGGCATGGCTAAGAGTGAGGGTAAACAGAGAACATGACACAGGTCAGCAAAATAAACATGCTGAAAATACATCAAGAAGTGTGATTGCTCATGAACTTTTACAACCACAATGACTTGTTCGATACTGTTTTTAGGATAGATCAATTGGGTGGAAGAAAGGGGAAAGATGGCATGCCACATCCAGGCCATATTCATTTAAATATAGTATAGAGCTGGCTCAGAGTCAAAGCATTTTGAAAGCATCCAGGATTGATATGGCAAGTAGCAGAGCCCACAATAGGGGACACCTGTGAGATGGGGCCTCTCACACAGACCACTGAAATCACTGCAGTCAGAAAGTAACCTTTCTAGAAGTCATATAGGTCCTCAGCATAGCAGACATACTGGAGTCCTAAATAGAAACAGTAAAACATCGCTGGAGTTACAGCTGATTGGAGTGGGATCGAGAGCAGGAGCAGCATGTGTACCCTGAATGGTCCATCATGCAGTAAACATTTCAGAAAAACTGGAAGAAGGCCAATGTGCTCAAAGGACACGTGCTAACCACATGGGCAGGAAAGATAGCTGGGGCCACCTGAATAATGTGGTAAGGCTTTTATTGACTTACCACCAGATAACCACTCCAAACAAAAAATGAGGATTATACAGCTTCAACATTGTAAGCAATAGGTTGATTAAACATGGTGGCAGATCTAAAAGAGGCTATTGGAAAGTAAACATTCAGTGAACTTAATACAGGCCCACAGAATACAGTTTCAGCCCCCAAGCTGGTCAACATCTCCATCTGGAAACAAATATAAAATTGTCTTCTAAACGTTGCAGATGAGCCAAACAAAGAAGACAGTGCAGTCACAGAGCGATCTGGATGCCTTGGCAAGCAGGGCCTATTCCAGTCAGATGTGCTGCAGTGCAACCAAATATGAAGTCATGTATCTGGGAGCCAGGAATGCAGACCCTGCTGCCAGGGGATGACAGACTGCATCTGGGACTGCACCAAAATCTCACACTGCAGAGGATGCAGAGGTCAGAGCAGATAAGCAACTCAGCAGAAGACTAGGGATTAGAAGGGCTAATGCTATTATGGGACATATAGAAAGAGAAACAGAGCAGGAGCATGGCAGAGATTTTTCTCTCTGTATACTGGAACTATCCATACATCTGTAACCATTATTTTTAAGTGATATTTAAATTCTGCAGCACAGTTAGAAAAGAAACTGGAAAGATTTCTTTAGACTGGAAAAAAAAAAACTTGAAAAGTTCGATTTGTTTGATTTATCAGAAGGTATATTCTGAGGTGGTAAATCTCAGTGTTCAAGGGAAAAAAGTGGAGGTACTAATGAGCCTGTTAACAGAGAAAGTTTAGCCATAAGCTGCTTGAGACTGAAGCTAGGCAAATTACTTTTCTTAACAGTGAAGGTAATTAACCTTTACTTTAATAATGATACAAGCGGTGCAAAGTAAAGAGTGAATTTTCAATGTCAGAGAACTTTAAATTAAAGCTGGGTACTGCCTAGATGATTTGCTTCACATAAATGCAAGCTTCTTTGGGTGAAATCACACAGCTTATTCTAAGATCTATCAGGATCATCTACAAGTTTTCAACTGAACAGATTTATAATACTGGCAGTCAGAGATTATGCTGTTCTTTTTCCATAACATCCGCAGAACTGCTCTGTGCTAAGGTAAGGGGGACAGATTACAAACCATTTTTGGCACGTGATGTGTCACAAGCCTTCCGTAATCAAATCAAACTGGAGCTCCAGCTTCCTCAGTGACCCAGACAACTTACTCAGAAATGTGTACGAAGATGTCGGGCCCTCCATCTGCAGGGGAAATGAAGCCATGGCCTTTGGAGCGACAGAAGCATTTGCAGACACCTTTGTAGATGGGACCCTCCGATGCTCTCACAGTTCTGCAAAAATACAGCAGACAGAGCGGTTCATTGCTGAGCGGGGATGTGACAGTTTCAGCTGCAGCACGTCAAACAAGTCAGCACAGCTATCCAAGTACCCACTTGCTCCCCAGTGAGTAAATTCCTCTGCAGCAACTGTTTACTAGTGTCATGCTGCACACGTTCTGCCTGTAGCCTTATAAAGTGGGATAAAAGTGATGAAGGTATTGGCTAGCATTATAATCCATCCATTGCCATCTTGAATCCATCTACTGTACCACCCCGCCTTTTCTCAGAGACACTATATCTGAATGTAAGCATTTTATACATTATAGGAGTTCTGGCAGTCCAGTGTGCAGCTAGGTGCTGTGTGCACTTCCAGAAGCTTAAAAATAAGCGTGTGCATGTACTATTGAGAGAATGCAGTGCATAAAGGCACACATAAATGCCTATATATGTATGTACATAAATACACGCATATCCTTCTGCAGGCAATGTCTACTGCTATCCTGCCAAACCAAGATCCAGTGAAGTCAGTATTTCACTCCTGATGACTCCAGCAGGCTAACTGGTATGAACACCCATACTCGAGACTGATCTCTTAATCCGCTGTCATGAGGCTTGTATTTGAAATGACACTGATTTTAGACAAACCCTTTGGATGACTTTACCATCGAGAAAAACAACTTACATGAACCCATCCTGACAACCGTGTGATTAAATCCCTTCCCCGCCCCATTAAACATACTGAATCTTCAGAGATCCAAATTCAATAATTAACAAAGCCAACTGTCTTAGACATCTTGCACAGTTTACATGGAGGAGTTACTAAATCAGGACCTTCTTGCGACATGATTATCCAGTAAGTTACTTCCGTGTTAGAAGATGATTTCTGTGGGACTCTTTGAACCAAACCCTCAGTAAGTGATTGTGGTGTTATGTGGTTATATGCATTGAGACAGTTTTGAGATTACTTTCATAATGTTTCAAGTTTCCTGAAGTCTTAATAAATAATAATAATAATAAAAAAAAACAGCTCTGCTCCAGAAGTTATATCAACATTAAAGAAATTAGAGTTGAAAGGGTTACATTTCCATTAAATCATTTCATTTCCAGTTCTATAAAGCTGTCGACACACCTGACCCCCCCAAGTGCTCATTACCCAGAAAAGCACTCACTGCCCTAAATAAGCCATTAAAGTTCAATTGCATCTTTCAAGGAGACAAAGCACTGTGAAGGATAAGGCCCCCCACTTGCTAATGAACCAAAATTAAATAATTCTACTGAATAATAAACCACTGCCTGGCGCATTTGTCTTTTCCATACAACTGTGAGGCTAGGGGTCACTTAAGACTCTTGTTTAAAGACTAGACTAAAAAAAAAAAAAAAAGAAAAAGAAGCATTTTGATTTTCAGGGCTAGCAAATACAGCAAGATTCCTACACTAATTAACGATTAAAGAACTATGGGAGCAAAATAACCAAATCATTTAATTTTGTAGGAACCAGACTAAGATTAACAACTCAGAAGAATTACAAAGAGTTCATTATTAACACGGCACTGAGACAAGCTAGTCTGGAACTGGTTTTTAAGGTCAATCCCAATTATCAAGTCCATTATGCTCTTTCCAGCAATATACTTTCATTACAAAGTTTGTTCTGAAAGACTTCAGATGCCATAAAGTAAAATTCTCTTCTGCTGCTGCTGTGTTTTCACCTCATTTTGAATAGAGAATTGATACAAAGCACCATTTGTAATACAAAGCATCACTGAGATTTATCTACACATTTTTAAATACCGCTTTTGAAGAAAAAAGCTGGGTAAAACTGCAAGGAGAAAAAAAAAAAAAAAGAGGGAAAAAAACAACCATGCCAACTAAATTATGTGGCACAGAACAGGCTAGTTGCTGGGCTGAGATCTTATTTCTGGTGTTTCACTCAGCACTGCCAGACCACCCTTACACAAAGGTAACTGTAGAACTGTGCCAAAGACACAAAGGATTGACCAGAGCTCCACGCTGTACCTGCAGGCCCTGATTCAAAGGCCACCGTGATTAATAAAGAAGCCCTTGTTGCCTTCAGCAGGTCAGCACCTCACCAGGAACTCCACTGCAGGCACTATACATTTTTTGCAACAGCCAAACAATGCAACATGATCCTGTGCTGCTGTCCAGGAACCCCCGTATGGTGCGGGCTCTCAGAGTCTGCACCATACCACAGGAAAGCTTGGGGAAAGCTTACCTCTGCTGTAGGATCACCATTTCTAGTAACTACAAATAGCAACACACCTCATTTTAAGAGAAACTAAGTAATTTTACAGAATCAAAGTGATCAGCCTTCATATCTTGAAAACCAATGCATTCTTTCACATGTCTATTTGAACAAACCCCCAGAAATCTTAAGATACAGATATTAAAGCTGAATTAAAAAGAAATGAGCCCTCTGAAAAGTGCTGTGGTCATGAACCAGCCCTAAAATGTGACCTGACTGATGGCACAGGTGTCAGGAGTGAAAGACCTAATCCTTCAGGGGTGGTGAAGAAATTAGGTCAAAGGAGGAGGTTGAGCTGATAAAGGAACACTGATGAATGACAGGAACTGGTCCACCAAGAGCCTCAACTCAACGCGCAAAGTGGAGCAAAACTTCAGACAAGACGAATCTGTTTTGAAGAGCCTCAGTATATTTTCCTCACCCTCTAAATCTCTAGTCCTAAAGAGGAGAAAGTACTTCCAATACTCTTTACCCAAACAGCATGTAGAAAAACTACAGGCAATTTAGACTAACAAATCTAGCAGGATTAGAATATTGGGGGGGAAGAAAATAGCAGTAAAATGCCAAAGCATCTTCCAGACACAACAAATTCTGCCTCCCTTCACCTTGGTGAAAGCAATCTGCCCAAAAGCAAACATTTGGCTGTGCTTACTAAATGCAATTTCCCCAGTACTCACGCTGAAAACGTCCTGGTCCGCCGGGTGGGCAGCGGACTGGGAATGAGGTACCCTCTCATGGGAGACGGGGAGCGATCTCTTGTCCTGCGATTTTCAGGCAAATGAAGAGAACTGGGTGAGTGCACAGAGGAGGAGGACTGCTCCAAGGTGGGTGAAGTGGGGTCAGAAGACATTCCTGATGCCTGAGAAAAACCTAGAGAGAGGAAGAGATCTGACTTAGCCCAAAATGGAATTTTTCATATAAAGTCACAAACTCTTCAGCTTATGATTTTGTAAGAATGACTCATTTCCTGCAGACGTACATGTGGACATAGTTGCAGCAAAATCTGCTCTGTGTCAGTGAGATTTTTTTTTTTTTTTTAAGGAGTTCACAGCTTTTGTAAACTGTAGAAGGCAGCTCCACTGAAAACAGATCACTTCGCAACTAACACGAGGTATTGTGTTTTGTTTACTCCTGCCTCCCTTGCAGGCAATGGCTCCCAAAGCAGAGCTCAGCCCCAACATCAGGCATCAGCATGCCCCAGGCAGGCCAGGTCTGACAGCACTGCAAAGCTTCCTGTAACTGCACACAAACAGGTGCTACAAGAAAGAAACACCACAAGAAGAAATGCAGGAATACAGGCTACATCTCCACTGCTGGAGGTTATCTTCACTGTGCAATCACCAATGCTAACTTAATTTGCTGTGGCTGCTGCCCAGCTATTAGTGCACCCCTGGCAGAGCTTGTAACACCTTCAGCTTGACTGGAAGACAAAAATGACACAAATGCTCTGTAATTCACTTCAAGTGGGGTCAGACAGTTAGTTTACTCCGCCAAGGATGGGGAACATGTGTGAAGCCAGCAGAGCCGGAAGGCAGTGGCTGACTGCACGGAGGTGAACACGCTGGCCTGCAGACCTGGCAGACACCACAGGGTGCTTTGGTGGGTCTAAGTCTGCTATGGTCTTCCTACAAGTACTCTGCATGTGCATTTAGACTCCCCACTGCCCAAGCTAGATTTCTTCTTATTCACGTCCTAGAGCAGGGGAGGAAGGTCCCTTTCTCAGCACACCAACAGCGACACGTGGCTCATCACACAGCAAGCAAAAAATCTAAAAATAACTGGATGAGTCAGCAAAATATGTAGTGATCTGGGTCAAGAAAATAGCATGAAGGCATGAAAAGCTGTCTTTAGGACCAATAGTCTCATTGAACTGCCATCTCTCATCACCATTTTGCACTCTCCTTTCCACACCCACACTCCCCAGCCCATGAATTATGGAGTGGATCCCTCACACAACATTTGACATGAAGCCTTCTTGTCAATGACAAATTCCCATTAGTTCTTCCCGAAACTAATAACTAAAATTAAAAAGGCCTCTTAAGAATGAAGTCACCAGGGAACAAAGGCTTTTATGTTTAATTGTTCAGGGTGCTGAGAAGGTAGAAGTGGATAGTCATGTTCCCTCGCTTGAGCTTTCCACCCTGCTCTCAAGCACAACAGCTCAGCTGGAAACAAAAGCATGGCTTTAAATTGTTTAAATATGGATGGCATTTGCAATCCACTAGATAATGCCCTGCCCAGCATCACAGCCAACATTCAACTGAGACCAAGAGGATAACACCAAGGTGATGGGATTTTCCAAACCTCCTTGAAAAAGGCTTGCTGCACTGGCTGGTATGTGAAAGTCTCAGAGTTTAAAAGGCCTCTCCTTTGGGCATCTTGCTGCCAAGCAAAGCATGCTATGAATTTGCAGGACTATAACTCTAATAAGTTGCAGGGAAAAAAAAAAAATGAACAATTAAAACCGCATTCTGACAACTCAACACCTGATCTGAGCTTTCGCATGAGTGAAAACGCAGCTTTCACAGAACCACACTCTTTCTCTCATCTAAATATAAAGCAGCTCGTCAGGTGATGAGCAAAGTGCAGATCTCTTCACCCATCTGCAGCAGGGTAGTCAAGCCAACCACAAAGTACTGTCGGTCCCCATCCTAAAATAAGGGCAGAGAGGCAGAATTTTCCCTCCTTTCTTTACAACACAGATGAGCCACAAATATTTACAAACAAAGCAGACTAAATGGATTTAGAAGAGCGCTAACTTAGGCTATTGTTCCCATTTATGTTAGTTTTTGTGTCCTGTGCTCTGTAGACACAAACTAAAACGTGATGTGGGACACGAAGTGCCATTTCGCTGTACAAATAGCCTTTTGTTCTCTGCCTACAGCCACAGCAGATGAACAGCCTCGTAACTTCTGCCACACGAGCCCCAGACCGTGACTGGAGCCCTGTGGGGGCGGATGCGTGGAGGCCGCAGCTGGAGGCTGCCTGCCCACCGCAGCGAGGGGCACAGCTCAGGAACAGGACAGGTGCTGGAGAGTGGCTGTAGGAAGCCTGTGGCTTAACCAAGAAGGTCTGCTATTTTAGCTTGTTATCATGATGTTGTATGTGCACAGATTCACTTGACGGCATTCCTGAAGGAGCAGAAGTGCCACCCCCACTCTGCGTGCCACTAAGGAGATGCCGGGGTTGGGCCATGTTGACACAGGAAGCCACCAGCAAATGCCAAAACCAAAACCCACATCCCCAGTCCTCCCGGCCTTCCCCTCACATGCAAGCCTCACCTTCCAAATGCAGCTACCAGTAGTTTTTAGAGGATTTTCTGATGTTGTCCTAGGCTCTGTACCGAGCCCTGCAATGCAAGAACCGCCCTCAGAGCTCGCTACAAGCCCTGCCTCAGCAGCACAGCTTCCCCTCTTTGTGACTAGCTGAACACACCTACTTTCTACACATTGCTCACCAGTTCACTATCTCCCACCCTGTTTGGCTTTCCTCCATCCCTCCGGTCCAGCCACGACCCTCCACTTCACCGTGGTGATGAGGACGTGGCACGAACCCCATGCAGAGCCAACAGAGCACCCCACCTGGCCTCCCCTGAGCACCCGGCATCGCTGTGCCTCAGGGGGCAGCCGCTGCTCTACAGCAGCGCCTTGTAGCTGCCCAGACCCCAGCTTAGCAAGACTGCGGCTACAGCAGAGATGTGGAACACTCAAGACAGTATCTGTCTTCTCCTCGAGCCAGCAAAATATTTACCTTCCAGTATTTACAGAATGAAAGTAACATGACGCAAGGTGGTGATATTTTCAGGCTCTCTGCTTCAGGAAGCTCCGACGACACACCACCCTAGCCTTACATCTCCCCGTATTTCAACATGCGGTACTTATCTTTGAGCAATGCACATTTGTTGTTGTTGTTATTATTTAAAAGCTGTAGGAATGCGCCACACTAAAACATAAATTAAATACACCCCAGAAGCATCATGGAAGCAACGGACTAATTTAGCATTTCAAAGCATTTTTAAAAAAAAAATAAAAAATTAAAAAAAAAAAAAAACACATTTTTCAAAAACAGTGGGCGATGTTTACACAGAGAACTCCAAATATCATCTGTAACTGGTGACCTGCAAAGCACAAGTTGCAGTACATGCTGGAAAATAATATGAAAATAGAATATATTTATGTAAAAATAATATGAAAATAATAAGGGGGTGGCATGTAAGTGCCACTGTCATTTCTCTATTTATCTACACTTCTGCTCTTCTATTCTGCTTTAAATCTACCCCATACCACTAAAAATACCCCAAATATAGCTGCATGGGGGAAGTTAACCGTTCTGAACAGTACCACAACACCACCAAGGAAGTCTAGTCTGACTTTCGACTAAAGGAAACACCTCAGAAAGAGCCAGAATGGATAGGACAGGGTGACAGACTCCAAGCAACCTGTCTATGAACAGTTTCCTTTTCACACAACAGGCATCACAACACAAGCAATACTTCTGAGACCAATTCTGCTCCAGAGCACGCTTCCCAAGCGGCGCATCCCTTGCATTCATCCACTAAAAGAGCAGAGGCACACGGACACTGCTCCTCCCATTACCTTGCTCTGATGAATGCGAGGGACTGAGGGTGCTGAGCTTCCAGTGGTGCCCCCAGTTCTTCTAAAGCGGTACCCGGCACCCTGGCACCTCTCCCAGGCACCGGACCGCAACCCCCCTGCAGCACCAGACCACCGTGCTGCTTCCACCTGCAGTTTCTTGCCGAAGCAGCTCCTGGCAAACTCAGACCCCAGAGCCCAGGAGGATCCCCCCAACACAGAGCATCTCCGCGATCCTCCTGCGTCACAGAATTCAGCACTTACAAAACACATGCAATTATGAAACAGCTGGTTCAGAAAGCTTCCCTTTCCAGCTTAGTTTGCATATGACCAACTTTCCACAATTAATACTGGCATTTCAATTAACACAGAGCAATTGCAACATGCGTGTGACGTGTCAACACAGAGGAGTATGGTATAAACGTTACGGATTCAGCAGGCTGCAGGACAGCGTCCACTGCTATGATCTGGCAGTTAAGAGAAGCCAGGGCATTGCCCAACTGTCCCTACGTCCAATAAAAGCCTAATTATGAGGTAACCAAAATACAACGAGGAAAATTCCTAATGCTCATTTACGCATGCAGATTAGTTTGGATTAGAACAGGGTTGAGTTTAAGCAGCAAAAGCTATTCACAGTCAGTCCCAACAGCTGGCACCATTTCCCCAAACACCGTGTCTGAGTCCTGGAGCAGCGCTGGTGCGGCAGCACAAAGCAGCCCCACACAGCCCAGACCACAGAAAGGGGTGGCAGGGGAACCATGTCATCAGCAGCCCATGAAGTACAGAGGAGGGCTTCTTACAGGTCACCATTTTCCACTGTTCATGTCAGCAGCCAGATATACTTTTTAAAAAATGAATTCTGGTTAAGGAACAGAGTGGATAGTTGGATTAAGCACATGCTTCAATGGCTTATGGTTATAAAGAAGACTATATAGTGATACCCCTTGTGTCATTCTATCGAACATACTGGGGAATCAAGATCCTCTCTTGCTGGAAAGCCAGAACTTGCTGTGATTTATACTGCTTAAACTTCTTGCTCCCAACTGCCCAGCACAAGACAGCCAGGGTCCTTCACCTGCCAGCACATGCAGGAAGCTGTGCCCAGCTGGAGTGTGTCAGCTGCCACAGGTGACAGCACTCACTAAGTGTTATTTGCTTCAAGGGAGAACACACAAATTAACAAGATACTGAAGTGGAAGCAGGGGGATGGAAAACTTTCCCTTGCTCATTGCCAGCTGGGAAGAGCAACGACAGATCCTGGATAAGCATCCTGCTCTGGGAGCTCTCCCCAGCGCAGCTGGTGGCAAGAACGAAGACAAAGATGACATTTTATGCCATGTTTTTCCCCCAGTAGCATGCACTTCTTGTTGGAATCTGCTCAAACTCCCTTCTGGTTGTTACTATTCATGCTAATTGGTGCATGCTGATCAGGAGTGAGTGCTGCCCGCTGACTTTAGTGCCTGCACACACACATTATTGGCTAATGGTAAGTATTTAATTATCTTACCTGCAATGCTAAGAAGTTGCTTTGCTGTAGTACAACCAAATTGTCCAAGACAAGGCAGGGACAGCAGGAGGAAGGGTGAATCTCACCAGCACTCATCATACCTGTGCTATCACAGCTGCAGGTACAAGGCCACGAGAACAGCACAAGAAAAGCATGAACACAGCAAGTACTGCCACAGTGGCTATGAGAATCCCTGCCTCAGGTGGGGAAAACGCTGCAGCACTGCAAAGAGCAGGCCCCTGGCATTGCCAAGCTAAGGCTGGAAGGGGCTGAGCTGCTGTCTGCACGGCATGAGCCTGTCCTGCACACAGAAAGCCACTCCTGTGGGGTGAGCACAGGCACCCCCATTGCTCAGCTACATCACGCAGTAGCGATGCAACCTCTTCTGAAGTGGCATCCAAACCCTTGGTAAGTCTGAAGGTTGCGCATGCAGCTTCACTCCCTTGCTCATGCAAATCCGCTCATGCAAATCCCCAGGTTACCGAGCACCGTGCCTGAAATACGTCTGGGGGGCAGATGTATGCACCTGCCCCAGCATTGCCTGCAGGCTGCCTGCACCTGGGAAGGACATCACAGCCTCTCACCAGCCAAACATGGTAGCACCAGGTGGGAGCCACCACGGTGGGGACAAGGTGTAACGTCCATCTGCATGCTGCTGGGGAAGCCAAAGGAGCAGACTTCAGCCAGTCCGAGGCACAACTGCTGGCAGGTCATAAATCACCATTCCTGGACTACCAAAGCGTGACGCTGAGCCAGCACAAGCCCAGGGTGTGACGTCCAGCATCTTGCCTCGCCTTCAGCCTGCCAACTGTTTTGTGTGAACCGCCAGCCTACAAACCCAATGGTTTCTGCAGCACTGCAGCGATGCCATGTCACAGCACTGCCCAGATACTTGCTAAATCACTGCCAGACCAAGAGGAGAAGCACATGCATCAATGCCAAAAGCTCTGCTCCAGCCGCTCTTCTCCTGGAGCCAAAGTACATGACACGAGTATACCAACAGTATGAGTTGGTTTATCCAGGCAGAAGTCTTTGGGTGTCTCACACAGGCTGTAATAAAGGGAAGGTAAACATGAAGAGAGATCACAAAGACTGCAGTCATGTGAGGGAACATCAAGATTTTCAGTCTGACACTTGTGGCTGCCTAGGTCAAAGCATAAGGTGAGCACATAGGGCACTTACCCTCAACATGTTTCCAGCATCCCATGGTGTACAGCTTAAACAAATGCTAAACTGAAGGTGACACAGTGGTATTTAATAACATCCTATCAATTTTTTCAGACCCCTCCTGAGCTCGCAGTCTTTTAGTACCCACAGTATCCTGTGGCAAAGAGCCCCACAGCTCACCTATCACATGAAATAAACATCTCCCTTTAGTGGACAGGGAAGGGCAGCTCCTCTTACAAAGACATCTAGAAAGAACAGTGCTCAGAAGACAGATTAGCAAATAAGGTAAGAAAAGGAAACAGAAGGGAAAGGCATAATATGCAACAGACAAGAGAGACATTAGCTCAGAGGAGCACACAGGGAAGCGTGCAGGCTTATTCATGAATCAAGCCTTAAATTTTCAACCAGAAGTGTCACAAATGGGAGAGACAGACAGAAAAAGGGGCTACAAGCTTCTTTCTGTTCTTTTCCCCCACTTTTAAACTTACAGCTACTAACGAAAAAACTTATGACTTTTTGAAACATCTTGGGATTTGTAAATCACCCCCGATTTGACACTTGAATGGTTGCCATTACTTTTCCTTAGACAATAAACCCTACTAGTATTAAATATTTCTAAAGAATCTGCTCATCAATGATGTAGCTGGTTTTGTGTGGACCAAGACCAGATATAATACATGTATGTGTATGTACGCATATACACGTACAGCATACATATATAATGTTTCAGGGTCTCCAGCAAAGTACCATCGTGCTGCTCACACACCAGACTCTTGCTCCCTCCATCACACCTCAATTAACCAAGGCTGAGAACTTTGCTCTTGGATAGCAGAGGCAACATTTAATACATCTCATCCTATTCTTGCTAAATAGGCATCAAGCAGGCACCCCCCAGATGAAGTACAATACATGGCTGAACGGGGAACAAGCTGTCCCTTCCAGCGCTTGCTCTTGAGCTCTGCAGCTCAGCTCTTCCTGCAGTGTTGCTGCAAGTCTGAAGCTTTGTTCCTGCCATTACTTCCACCCAGCAGGTCCCATGCGAGTTTATTCTAAGATTCATTTCATTTTGGCAGAAAATATTTATACCAAAACATGAGTAATCTCTCTTAAGGTGTCTGAGCAACTTAGCACTCATCTACAAGGCAAATGGCCTTACGCAACGTCACGCTGTCGTAAAGAGTGGTTATACATATGGAAATCCTTCGGTACTTCTGAGAAGTTCTCCTTTCTCAGCCTTCTCTCACAACACAAAACTTCAACCACGATTATGGCTAAGTTTGTGCATGTGCAACTCTGAGCCTTTTAAGGCTACTGAAATCCCCTGAAATATTTATGTGGCTCAAGTGTTTCTCAGAACAATTAGTTCACTGTTTTCTCAACATTTTCAATAGGAAAAAAACAGATCACATTAGAGAGGTCTATAACCATGGAAGTTTATGAGGCATACCAGTATTGCCAAAGGAAAAAATACTCCTCTGAGGACAGTTCATCTGCCAGCACTGCAGCAAGAGGCAAGCTGTAAGGCACAGAGTAAGAAATCACTCACATATAACTCAGTCCTCACACCTCAAGGCACCCACAGACCCCTGACTCCTTTTTGCCAGGCCTGTCTCTATTTTGTTATCATCCTCCAGTCTCACTGCCCCACAACCCTACACTTCTTTGCAAACATAGCAGGCTAAAGGAGCAGGCTGGTAACAGAACAGGAATCCTGCTCCCCTCCAAAACACTCACGCTTCATGGCAGCTTGTTCCCACTCAACTAACAGTTTTACGAACGTGGAACTATCAGAGCACAAGTAAAAAGAAAATTAGAAGGTCAGAAAACCCCAGGAAAGACTTACAAAGTTCAATGTGCAAGAGAAAGGGATGACCTGGTGCATCCAGCTCAGAGCAGGAGTGGGGAATGGCTGGTGTGAACCTCCCCCACGTCCGAGAGTGCTTTGCAACATGACCCTGAGGCACACCTCAGTGCCCTCATTGCCTCAGCTCCTGTAACAGCGCTTTGCAGCAGCGGCACTAGGACTAGCCATGTCCCAACAGACCTGGACACAAAAACCTGCCCAAGAGGTCCATCCAGCTGATGACACCCAACTGTGGCACCTGGCTCAAGCCCAGAGCTGGTCTCACTCCAGGCTGGATCACACCGCTGGAGAGGAATGAGAAAACTGACTCCTTGCAAACCAGCTTACCAGACAGAGAAGTAACACTCCCTTGCTGTCCCCTGCCAGAGGACAGCCGTGCTGTGCCTCCCCAGCCTGCTTCTGGACCGCAGCAAGGCTTTGCTGCTGCTGAGCCCTTTCCCAGGCTGCCGTCTCTCTGGGCAGCGGCAGCGAGGTGCAGCACACCCACTGCCAAGGTGCCTGCTGCAAGACCACGAAACTCCCTGCCAGGAGTCCCACACTATTCGCTGAGAAGTAGATCAAGGCCACGGATCTGCATGCTCTGGATCAGGGAATACTGCTCACAAGCATGAGGCCTCCTCACGCTCCACCAGGAGGTAACTGTGTAACACCAATGAAGCACTTAATGCTTACTTCTTGACTCCCAGGCTGAAATTGTCTCCGCTCATTTAATTAAAATCTACAAGACAAGCACTACAGAGATATACACACTCCACAAATCTTATTTTTCTTTAAGAATACATAACAAACCACTTGCAAAATAGAAAGCATTTTACCTTATGTCTAGTTAGACCTCCTCTCAGCTCTGTCTGGGCAGCACAACCAGCCTCATAGCGAGCTGCTGCTTTCGATAGATCTTTGTGGTCCACAGCGCTGACAAACAGGTAGTGCCTATGTGGTGTAATCAAATCTGTGCTTGCATTAGTAGTCACAGAGCCACAGCACACACCCACTGCTCGCACCTCCCAAACTGCTTCGGGAACAGCAGCCACTTCAATAAACACCTTGAACCCTCCAGGACCTAGACAGATCCCCTGCCACATCCCTTTGGCCAACAGTTTGGGAAACACAGCTGATAACACCCTTTAGATTTCTAGGGGGGAGAAAAAAGAAAAAGAAACCTCTTCAGTCTCAACAATGCCTTGCAATGCTAGCAGCCCGTAGGCCAGTAGGTCTCCTGTAGGTAATGTATCATTGTTATCTGACTAGTGAGAAAATGGACCCACAGAAGTTTCATTGCCTTCACTCTGTTTACCATGCGTGCAAAAACTAGTTTTTCTTGCTCAGCACATCCACTCTGCATTCAGAGCCAGTTAAATGACAAAGGGAATGGCATTGTGTTCTACAGCCTGCAAAACCGCAGAGCCAGCACAGGCATGTGGATTTCATGTCTACTTACGCATCAACAAAACTATTTACCACGCTCTGATATTGAGAGCCACAGCTCCAGTGATGTGCTGGAAGTGCACGGAACAGGACAGAGCTGTCCAGAATCACAGATGCTGGAAATGTTATTTATGCCTACTGAGCTAATGCTCAAAAGCTAACGAGACAAAGCAAGGGAACAGGCAGCACACGCTTTTCAGGGAAGGTAAAAAAAAAAATAAAGATGAAAAAGCATCAGCTGATACAGTCACAGAAAAAGCAGACAAATCCTGACATGTATGTCCTTCAGGTATGAAAATAAAAATCCATACAAAACAACAAATTTAATAGAAAATCGTGCCAGCCCCTGTATTGAAGCAGTTATTATCCCAAAGAGCATGGAGGGAACGGGCAGACAAGCAGAGTGAACACTGCACAGGACAAGTGCTGGGAGTGCCTTTATGAAAAACTCTTTTGATTCAGCTCACCTGTTTGGCCACATGCCAGTAGTTACATGCCCTTAAGAAGCCAACTTTTCCCAATTTGCTCACTGGGAGCAGATAGCCATCTCCCCGGCGTGTGCAGCCACACACGCCAGTGACAGCGGAGTAACCAGACCTACTAACGTGGTGCCAGGGAGGCTGCACCAGAGCGGGTGGGAGAAGCCAATAAACCAGCCAAACCTAAAAATCCACGTGCACTGAGCAGGTGGGGAACAGCCCACAGATTACTGCAGGAGAGTTGACTCCCTGTTTTGGGGTCACTTGAGAACAGGTTGCAATGCGAAGATCTCCCGTGCATGTCCCCTTTGGGAGCGCGGGCAGGGCGCAGGCAAGCAGGGGGGCTCAGACAGATGGCTGGCTGCCCAGACAGGGACAGCTGAACCCCAGAAGCAAGCCTTGCTCCTGCCTTCCACGCACACCCAGAGCACAGGGCGAGCAGCCCAGCCATAAACAACCTACAGCATACACAGCACAGGACACACCAACAGGGCTCTCGGGGAAAACCTTTTTGTATGTCCACGACCTGCAGCCCAGCGCACCCTGTCCTGAGGGCAGGGACCCACAGCCTTTCCTTTGGAAAGCAGACAGGAGTCACACTTACAGCCTGCAGAAAAGGGCTGCTGGGGTGCTCTTTACTACAGCAGCCGCACGCACACAGTGCTGGGTGCAGCTCCTCCTGCCCACGAGTGGTTAACACCGTGCGTGAAGGACTGTAGCAAACCTGGAACCCAGCAACATCCAAGGGATGTTTGAGATCAGTGAGAAAACAAAGGCAGGGAAATGCATAACAGTGCGTTATTTTGTCTAGACCAGCATTTTGCATGAAACCTGATGTTACAAACATAGGAAACCTCAGGTAAGCTCGCACAACTGCCTGCCTTGCGAGCAAGCCACAAGTCCAGAACAAGCCACGTCACGGCACTGGGAAACCATGAGCGCACGTCTGCTGCCTTCACCCTGGTCATGGTGGCCAAGGGATCCCGGGCTGCACAGATCCACATCAGCAGGGAGAAAGTTGATCCTCAGGATCTGTGCCAGTGAAGGAGGCAGCACTGCAGCTCCGCCACACCAGAAGTTTAAGAACAAATCTGACTAGATCCCAGATCCCTGTTGGATCAGGCTCATGAGTGTTCGGCAAAAAACTTCTCTCCCAACAGGGCCGTGGTAAATACCAAGACAGCTCTGTACTACCTTTACTTCTTGTTTCACCCCTCTGGGAGGATTTCCAGGACAAGTTTTGCTGCAGAAAAGACAAAGGGATGGAAGGGTGGGAGAGGTCAGTGTGTGAAAATGCAGGCAGCAGGATGACAACACCGTGACGCTGGGATGCTGCCGGCAACGGCTGTGCAGCTCTGCCAGATGCAGCCCAGTTGGCTCCAGCAGCAGGCTTCCTCTCCCAAAGTCCCTGCTGCTGTGGGTAACAGCCATTGCATCGTATCTCATGGCCCCAGGAGGGTCCTTTCTGGCCTAAATTTTGCACTGGGAAAAAAATAAAATAAGGGGGAGAAAAAAATAAGCAGAAGACAATGGAGTTGCATGGATATACAAGAAGTTGATATTTATCATCTAGAAATTTGTTCTAAATGTCTGGGAGAGTAAGTTTTAAGACCCTGCCACAGTCCTTGGAATAGGGAAGGACCTTGCAAAGGCAGCCCCCCTGCATGGAAAAAACATCCATATTTATTAGAAACTTTTCAGACATAGGATCACTTTTCAGACATACTTTCCATAGCACCGTAGAGCAGAAAGCAAGTACAAATACTCGCTCTATTCACTCTTTCCTCTACTGGTAAAAAGAAAAACCCAACACATGAAAAACTTTAAGAACTACTCCAACCAGTCTCCATCAGGAAGAAGCTCTTTGAAAAGGCATTTGCCACATTTCACAATCCTGGTTGTTAGATTTCCTCCAGACGCTGAGGGAAATGAAGTCACGATCTACAAAGCCCAACAGAGTTTGCCTCTCCCGGCTGCCACCCGCAGAAAGCTGCCAGGCTGGGCATGCCCCTGCCTTGTGGGCTGGCTGAAAAAAGCCCAAATCATTTGTTTACTCCCCAGCAGCAGGTAGGGGTTCTGTAAACAGGACATTCTCCTGCCTTGTGGCTTTTTTTTTTTTTTTTTTTTTTTTAGCAGTTACATTTCCTCTTTCAAGTAATTGTCAAGAAGTTGCAATCATGGCTGTGGTTTATTCTAATTGAGCAGCTGACGTAACTGAAAAAAAGCAAATGCCCTTGGCCAGCTTTCTCAAACTGTTTCACACAGAGAAAGCCACCAAACAATCACCAAGAGGGCAGGAGCCCATAAAATAATCTAGTCCCTATTGCTAGAGTGCCTTGGTCAACTTGACTGGCTGTGCCATGCAAAGCAGACGTTAAATGTGCACTAATATCAAAACAAAACTCCTCCCCCCAGCTAGACAGGCAAGATTTAATGACTATTTCCCGGACAGACTACTGTGTCCGGGCAGCCTTTAAAACCGCACGTGGCAAAGAATTTGAAAGCCTGGGGAAAGCAATGCAGGCAATGCCCCCGAGGGCAGCGCCGCCCCCCAGCAGCAGGGCTGGGAAGGCGAGGAGGGCATCGGGGCCCTGGGGCTGCTGCAGCCTACCTGCTCCTTACCCCGGCAGTCAGCGGGGTGGGCAGCCCCCGAGGTCCCACCCTAAGTAGCAGCAGCACGGCCTTGGCTTTTTTTCTTGGGATCAGCCTTAGCTCTTAATGCCCTGCCCAGGAGGCATGGCAAAGGATCAGTGCGGTTTAATATTCAAGGGAAAGTGCTGGGTCAAGGTTCTCTGCTTTCCTCCGTCTTGCACAGAGCGTTCTGTGATCAGATCGGGCACAGAGCCATCGCGGGAAGGAACACGGCCACGCAACACGGCGCACACAGCCGTGCATGCTTTTTCCAGAACGCTGTAATAGAGCCCTTCTGCACCGCACCGCTCCCAGTGGAAAGCCACCCAGGGGCGCACTGCAGGTTATTTCGTTTCCTCAGTGCCTTTTCGCCTCCAATATCTGATCACCTTTCACAGGCAGGCTGCAGCTCAGCCCCCAGCTTTCCTCCCCAGACCCCGCTGCTACGTGAAATGCCTGCCCACAGGGCACCGGGCAGAATTATCGCTGTAACCGCCCCACAGGAACCCAAAGGCCACGCTCGCATTTACTGTCCTTGAAACACCCTGGTATTTAAACAGCGTTTGAGACCTTCACCCTACCTCCAGCTCCTCCCTGGAGAAAGGCAGAATTCATGGCGAGCGTTAGATGAGACTAAGGAGCCTGCCACGCTGCGGATAATGGGTCACAAATTTTATGTCCATTTCCCTACTGAGGCTACTGCTCTTTTTCCAAATTGCATTCATAATGCAGCAACCTCTTAACACTAGTGGCATTACTCCCCAGAAACTCAATCATTTGTTAAAAAGGATGTCTTGGGTTACTTTATTATTTATCTGCATCTTAAATTGACCCAATGAGAAAAGCAACAGCGCAACAGCCTCAGGCCAGCGCAAATAAAGAACGAGCAAACCTCTGAAATCAGACTGTAGGATTACAGCATCAGGAGAACCGCTGAAATAAAAACAGAAGTGGGATGGGGTTTTTCAGGCTGTTTAAGCCCTGTCCATTAGCGTGAGGTCAAGCTCCCAGTGCAGAACCCACGCCCCATTTACCCGTAAGCCCTATGGGCAAACCAGAGAAGATGCGACTTGACTTGCATGGGGTTTTACAGCTTCCCTGGGGCAGAGCAAACAGAAGCATCATTTTAATGTATTCCACATGGCCTACAAATAACAGAAATGAAAGCCAAGGAAGTGCCTTTCTTTCTGTGCCACGCAGAGAGCGGGAATGCATCAGTTCAGTTCCTCTCCCAGCTGCACCTCGCAGCTGACACCAAAGCTGAGCCGGTGCTCCGAGATGCCACCACGTGACGGAGTGCTTCCAGCTCAGCAGCTCCTGGCCTCACCAGTTTTTTTTTTTCTTAGTAACCAGCTGAGTGGGGAAAAAGCAAAGTCTTCCTCCAAGTGATCTCACTCATGCTTGTTTACAGAAAACCCTGCTCCACGTAAGAGGCAGCTGTTTGTTCTCAGGAAGGGGAGGCTGTGCAAGAAGCCACGCTGCAGCAGGGAGCGTTGAACGCCGCTGTGCACAGCACCGTCTTTGTTAGCTGCACAGGCACTGCTCATCGCCTCCTTCAGCGCTCTTCCTCCTAACCTGGGCTGACACCAGGTATATCTGCACACCTCTTGGGAACGATGAGAAGAATCCTGAACCCACCTCCTCGCTAGCAGAGGGCGGCTCAGAGGAACAAAATTACACAACTGAAAGAGCAGAAAGCAGCGCAAGGCGTAGCTGCTTCACTCAGCTCTGAATTTCCCTCTGCAGCCCCCAGAGACAGCCCGGACAAGAACGGAAACAAGCTGGTCAGGAGGCAGAGGAAATTAAGATTACTGATCTGTCGGGGGGGCTGCCTTGGACATGATGGAAAGACGATACTAGACTGAGACAGACGGAAGCTAAACAGCTACGTCTACCCTGCTCCGAGAGAAAAGAGAAAGCAGTCAAATGAATGCTTCCTACTTTCCATTTTATCTGAGCTATGCTGCGGAGTAACACATCATGCAAACCCGTATCACCAGTCTGTATCTCTCATCTCTCTCCAGTCTTTCGAGCTGATCCATTTTGTTTTGGTTCTCCACTACAACCTGTTGCTAGAAGCAAGATTTGGTTGTTATCTTGGGGTTTTTGTTTTCTGTTTTTTAAATTGTGCAGGGAGGATAGGAAAAAAAAAAAAAAAAAAGAGGCAAAAAGGCAGAATATTTCATTGCTTTTCTCCTCGCCAGAGATTGCCAGCCCTCGGCAGCGCAGAGCCCTGCTCCCAGCCCCACTGCCCAGCTGCAGGCAGCTCCTGGCCCCAGGGCAGGGCCGTGACCACCACACACAGGACTCGCTTACATCAGGAGGAAGGTGACAGATTTTGCACTTTTCCACACTAAATACCTGTCCTCAGACTCTCTCAGAAACCTCCCAGATGAGGGGCAGACTAGTCATCAACTCTTGCCACCAATATCTGGAGTATCTGTCCGTGTAGATTTGAACTGGTGCAACCTCAACCTTTAAGCAGTTACCATCACTCCCTGCCGAGTCTATCCCACGGGCAGTAATCCAAAAACGGTTCCTGGCAGAAATATAGGTCAAACACAGATGAAAAGTGCAATCAGCAACAACTTTCCCCCTGAAGCCATGCCAGCCATGGCCAGCGTGCCTGCCGGCCGGTTTCCCCTTTCTCGCTTACATCCCTGAGCAAGAATACTGCCATACCCCCACTTTCACACACACGTTATCACACTGTAGTGGTAACTTGACCGCTGTGGTTGAGCCCTTCTAATTCCCTCCTGGAAATTACATCCACCAGTTCTTCCAACATCACGCACCCCTGCCCTCCAGGTTCCCCTCACCTCTCAGCACTCACCCACCAGCAACGCGTGTCTGGGGACCGTGCTGAGCAGCCATAAGAGGAGGCAGAAGTCAGCATTACCTCGCTTTATCAGGCTGCTTTCAAGTTATTTGCATGCACATATTTCTGCGCATACGTGCATGCAAGTAAAGGAGAGGATGTTGCTGCTGGAAATAAATACACCCGTGGGCAAGCTACAGTGAGTGACGCCTGGGGCGCCGAGGGGGTGGCTGTAGTCAGAAGCAGGTGCACAGGACGTGCAGGGACAGAAGTGACACAGCAGTGTGGTTACTCGTGTCACAGGTTGCTCATGTCACACGTGGGGGCCCTAACACACATGGGGGCAGCAGGACCAGCTCCAGCCCCGGCGCTGCTCCTGCAAGAGCCACGTTTTGTCTGCTTTTGCTCCCTCACGCAGCATGTGACAATACACCCATCGCCAGAGGACCGCGCCATCTTTCCTACGTTTCCTTCGGCACACTCCGTTTTTTGTAAATGCGTCAAGTCCTCACGTATGAATACCTGTTTTCTCGTTTGAAAGTTATCCTTGCCACATGCTAGAGAACCTCTGTAGGGTCAGCACGGTGCTAAGCCACGTTAGTGGAAGCACGGGTCCTCTGCGGCTACAGGCAGCTCGGACACAGCACTGGGCATCCTCAGAGCGCCCAGTCGAAGGGAACAAGGTACTTTTGTCGTGCCATACAAAAACAGAAGGTGAGGCTTAAGAACTCCAGTCAAAAAAAAAAAAAAAAAAATTTCAACCTCTCGAAAAATAATCATCAGTAGCATCACGTCAAAGCAGCTTTAACATTTTCTCAGGCTCTCAAGGAAATCACAGCTGGCACCGCTGAAGGTTTTGCAAACATTTCTCAGAAGTAGCTCTGCAGTTCCAGCAAAAACAGCGTCTGAAAGAACTTCAAATCCCCTCCCTAAAAGCCAAACTCGGAGGCACAGATCCAAAAAGGAAGCTCAGAGGCTTCTCCTTGAGAGCAAGAAGCGACACGCACGTCCCGCACCCGGGCGGGACCCGAAACGCGGCTCCGCTCCCCAGGGTTAACGGGAGAGGCGGCAGCAAGCGGCCACGCACCGCACCCGGCTCCGGGAGAAGTTCTGCAGGGGCCCCTCAGCAACCAGCGCTGCCCGGGCTCTCTTCCCAGAGGAAGAAAACTCCAATTCGGCACGGATCGCCTCGCCGCTGATCTATAAGACGCGCAACCCGGAGCTTAACATCGGCGCACCCCCAGCTGCCCAGCCACAGCCGGCAAGCCTCTGCACGCACAGCGCCCAGCCAGCCCTCGCACCTCGAGCCGGACACACCCGCGCCATCCGCCCCCCCCCCGCGGCCAGCCGGCCACCACCTCCCCGCTCCGCCCTGCCCGCGGGGCAGCAGGGGGGCGCCGAGCCCCCGGCCCCTCTCCCTCCCTTCCTCACCTCGGGCACGACGGGCTCGGCACGGCCGCGGCGGGCGGGCGGCGCTGGGGCGGCCGCGGCGGGCCCCGCGCTATGAGGCGGGTGGGCAGGGCCCACGCCCCGCTCCGCCCCGGCCCGCAGCCCCGCTCCGCCCCGCTCCTGACGGGGAGCTCCGGGGCGGCCTCCCTTCGGCAACTCGGTGGGGTTTGGGACCGGGTTTTGGTCGCCCGGAGGCCGCGGTGACAGCGCGGAAGAGCACGCTTGGCCTTGAGCGCGTTTGTGAGAAGAATGAAAAGTCAATAGTGAAGTGAAGGAAGAAAAGCTGAGAGAGCTGCTCAGGCTGGAGAAGAGAATGCTCAGGGTAACCTCATTGTAGCCTTTCATTGTGTAAAAGGGGCTTGTGAGGAAGTTGGGGAGAGACTTGTTACCAGGGCCCGTAGGAAGAAATGTTTCGCCACGAGGGCCGCGAGGCCCCGGCCCAGGCTGCCCGGAGGAGCTGTGGGTGCCCGGGCCCTGGTAGGGCCCAAGGCCGGGCCGGGTGGGGTTTGGGCACCCTCACCTGGTGGGAGGTGGCCTTGCCCGTGGCAGGGGCTGGAAATTGGAAGTCTTTAAGGCCCACTTCCAACCCAAACCATTCCATGATGTTACGAAAATTGTGCTAAAGAAAGGCTGATATGGTCAGAGGGGTTGGTAAAACCTGATGACTTTCCAGAAGAATAACCCAGGTAAATCTTCCTCGATTTTGCAGTAAGAAGGATGAGGAACTTAGCTGTGGTGCCAGCTGATGGGAAAGCACCTGCATGTGCACGGTAGTACAATCATTTGGACACGTTTGACGTCTACATGAACCAGAGCTGTATAATCTGTCACAGCAGGGCCTGAAGTAGAAGCTGCAGCAAGACAGCCGACGAGACAGCACAGGATAGTTACGAGGACAGATTCTCAGTTAATCGTCACAGACTTTCCCAGGAATACAAGAATGACTGAATGATGCTACAGCAGAGAAGCGGCTGTCTTCAACCAGTGTCGTCACCAGAGACCAGTACAGAGTGCAAGAAGCTGGGCTATGGGTACTACTCTTGACCCTCAAAAGACCATTTCAAACAAAATAAGGTGCATCCACTTATGCCCCAAATTGACATAGATTCTTGTGGAACCTGCAAGTTATACAGAGCTATTATACACATGATTTCTCACCAGTCACCTTGCCATCTTAACCGAGCCAGAAGCACCATCCAATCTGTTTTCTTGGCTGGCTGGCTTAAGGGATAGAATCCTGGAACAAGTTTTAGCCGTGCTTCTATTTGCGCACAATTTTCCTAGCTGAAAATAAGCCACAATACTTTAGAGCATGGTGTCAAGAAGATAGCTTAGGCACTGAATTATTGTTGTTGTTTTCCATTTATAGATACCTGACAGAGCATGTACTTGTATCGTTACAAAGGTAAGACTTGCAGAAGGCAGAAGTATACGGTCTTTTAGCCAACTGTAATCAAATAAGAAACAGCAACGTGCAACTTGTGGCAAACTGCCATAAACAAATAGTGACAGGGCTTTTTTTTTTTTTTTTTTGGGGGGGGGGGGTGCGGCGAGAAATAAGCAAAAGTTGCCTAACAGAGTAGCCAGTGCTTTATCTTAGGGGTTTAGGGGAAAATGCACAACATCAAGCAATCAGCATTCTAGGTCAACCACAAGGCCTTCTTTCAAAGTATCTTACCTGTCTGTGTTCTTACCCCTTTGGAAGATAAACAGTGATGGGACTGATGACTTCTCTTGCTTAAAATATTAATTGTATTCCTGTAAATCTTTTCTGTTTTGCTTTGTGTGGCCAGACTGATTTTTTTTATAGGTGGAGGAGGTTGAAGGGAAAGCATTACATAAGTGAGCACTGTTCAGAGCAATTCCTCCAGGCACATGGGCTGGGATTAAACCCATGCTTTCCTCAAAAGTTCTGAGTTGTCCCTCTTCCTTTCCCCTCTCTCTCTACTCTTCCCAAACCTGTGCACAACATGTGGGAGGTAATGCAGCAATGTATGTCCACAGTCCTGAGGCTGGTTTTTAATATTGGATTCTGGGTATGGGGGACTCCACGTGAGTGTGTGTACATGCGTCATAGTTAGGAAATGCAGTTTTGCCTGGTGCTTTTTCCATCAGCTGCTGGAAACAGAGAGGTTCCAGCATCCCCCTGAACTCTCATCTGCCTCCCTCCCCTTTTCCTTTCCCCCAGAACAATTAAATCATGACCAGCTAATCATCTTCAGCACACATGCCTACCTTGTTCTCTCTGTTGCTGGTGTGAGGTGGGCAGCAGGGCAGTGTTGGCTCCTTCCCCAGGACACGGGCAGGACTGGGAACCCTGCCCAAGGCCACCGCTGTCAGCGTGGCCCAGCAAGGCGCAGCTCACAGTTGGAAGGAGGACAGGTGGTGGTGCAGAGCCACAGGGCTCTCCTGCATCTCTCCTTTCCTGCTGCCTGGTCCCCTGCTTACTGAGACATGGCTCTGGGCTCTTGCAGGGACTGAGCACTCCCCTCAGCAATCCTGACAGGGAAAAAACAGAAGGATTTCTTGATAGCATAGCATCATTATACCACTTTTCATTCATTTAATGCAATTACTTACACAATTTGAGACAAGGAAATGAGTGTGTAGGGGGAAAATGTATCAGCTAATGTGATTCATTAGTAACGGTGGGTGAAATACGTCCGTGCACAGTGGCAAGGATGAGGTGGCTTGAACAGGTCTTCAATGACTAGGTGGGTGCTGGTGCTCAACATAAGGTAAATGCTGTCCACCACTATTAGAAAAGCATAAGTTAGTCTGGAACAGCTCACACACCACCAAGGCAATCCTGATTCCCAGTTCCTGCTTCTGGACCAGTTTTTGGCACTACTTCATCTACAAGATACAGTTGGCACAAGCACAAGTAGTGTAGGCTGGACATGAATGAATTCTGCCTGGAAATCAGAAGCAGGCTTTCAACAATTAGATTAGATTGTAGCAGAGAATAATAGCAGGAGAAATACCCTTAACTCCTTTAAGATATGAGTGTTCAGATGTGTTCAGAGTGCTCTGTTGCACTTTATGGTCTCATGTCCAGTCACAATGCCAACTGGAAATTGAGCAATGCAACAGCAATGTGCCAAACTCAAAGGATGCAATCCACCTTTCATTTAAAGCTGTTTACTCTACAACTGGATGGAGTCATTCTATTTTATAAGATTCATTTTTTCATTGCCAGTATCTGACAAGTTATTATATGCTCTCACTATCTTAATCATCTGTAACTTTGAATCATGCTTTAGATTGCTTCTATTCAGTTTGCAAAGCGTAGGAATTGAGGACATCTTTCTTATTCTCAGATAAATCATAGCAGCAGGATCAGGGAAACAAAATGTTCTTAAAGATACATAAATCTCCTTCCATGGGTAGGATTTAGAATTCAGGTAATGCTAATTACAGATAAAAATACACTTGCAAATGCTTTACATATTTGAAATGATGAAAACAAAGGCCCAAATTGTCATTTGATCATCAATAACACAGCACAGCAAGAATAGCATTAACGTAACTTTCTCAACAAGAACTTAGCCAAACATCTTTCCACCTTTCCCTCATGTGGAGGATTTAGCACCCAGATTTAATTATTGTATCCAGAGCATTTTTAATAGCATGATGAGAGATGAGTCCCA
The DNA here is from genome assembly GCF_011077185.1 of Oxyura jamaicensis. Taxonomy (NCBI): domain Eukaryota; kingdom Metazoa; phylum Chordata; class Aves; order Anseriformes; family Anatidae; genus Oxyura; species Oxyura jamaicensis. The sequence continues at coordinate 13,497,469 of NC_048906.1, read as the reverse complement.
AACCGACCCTCACAGCCATACTTGGGACACTATACCATGGACAAGAAGTCAGCTTTCAAGTAAGTTGGCCCTGGGTTGTAACCACCTCCCACTTTATACTCCAGGAAGGTGTACCAAAACCCTGCCAAACAGGTATCCCTTACCTCCTGATGTGGTAAATAGTGAGAGATGGCACGAGCTGGCCTCTAGCAGACTTACCTTCTTATGGTCATTCTTCCTTTTCTTAAACTAAAATAGTCCCGGGCTCCTCTGCCCATGATTTGCATGTAGGTGGGATTCAGTCATCTTTACTGGGAAGGGAGGGACCCTGCACCAATGCAGAAGTCATTAGTGAGCAACGTGGTAGGAGGACACATCCATCGACTCTCTGCATTTGGATAATTTTTTCTCTTGTCTAGCATATCTTCAGGCTCTCCTTCTAAAGAAGGATTGTGTTACGAGCCGCAGAATGCCTTTGATGGCTTACAGAAAGTGACATTAGTGCGAAGTAGAAGACTATTTCCTCTTGAGTGAGGGCACATCTTTTCTTCGCAGAGGATTCAGGACGTCAGGCAACTTCCCGTTCACTACTGGCTCCTGGTTCTCCCCATCACGTTCCTCTGCAATGGGATCTTCCCCTTTGTGGCAGATGCCAGGTATTGTTCTATGGCCATATTCCCACTGACTGACACAAGCCTATCTGAGCCTTGCAGACCCTTGATTTTTAGTTAACTGGGAAATATAGGGATAATATGGGTTTTCCTTCCGCTCACGAAATGCAGAGAAACATATTTCTAACACTTAGGTAAAGAATATGAGGGTTCTTTGACCTTTTTTCCCCTTCAAAGGCAATCTGAGATGAGGGAGGCTTCTGAAGTAAAGCAAAAATAACTTAAAGGGAAATGATTCATTCAATACATAAAGCTTGGAACACGGCTAAAGGAGAAACAGAGGGATTTGGGAGAAGGGGAAGAAACACTTTAATTAAAAAACAGTTCAGAGACATCTCACCTTTGTACTAGTCTAGCAAACTGCATTTAGAGATGGGTGAGGCTTTGGCTTCACAGGCCTCAGGCAGTTCTGTCCAGCATGTTGTCTGCAGTGCTTGGAACAAAGCTGTGTTTTCAGCAGCCTGGGTCTGGAAGTGAGGAAACCTTTGCATCCGAATGCAAGTCTTGCAGACTTCCTTTTTAATACCTTCAGTTGCTTGAGACAAACAAGCAACCTGCTCAGCTAAAGGAGGACTCCTGCTTCTGTCCTGTGCTTCTGCTTCAGACTGTCTTTTTGCAACTTCATTCCTATTTGTTACATGTGGATGATGCAGCTTCTATCACGTAATAACTGTGAGCTTTTACACTAGCAGAGGCCTGTAGTAAAAACATGAAAATCATTTTGGTAGTGTTTCTTTAGTAAGCCACCCTGAACGGGTGGGGAATGAAGAAATGTTATCAGCTGTTGTTACAAATGTACAATTAAGCTCTTAGTAGTAAAACAAAGAAATTCAAGAGGGCAAAAATAATCAAGGCCTTGATGAGATGGACTTTCTGTGAGTTGCCTTCTCATTTTAACTGAAAACAGTTACATCTGAAAACAGAATCCTCATCTTTGCAATTCTGCCTCCCTGCGTTCTGTTGTGCAGCAAAAGTCAAGGCACTAAGTCACGTTTCAAGCATCTCTTGGCAAAATATGCTCTGCTGCTTCCCTGTTGGAAAAGAATGGTTTCAAGGCCACTCCTTGGTGAATTCTGTTGCAGTAAAACTTCAGGGGATGGTGTTGTTTCAGACTTTGATGACAGCACAAGCTATAAATGCTAATTATTACTAATAGTAAGTAACAACGCAAAGCCAAACTATGCTTAAGGAGGTACAGGATCTCTAAGTAAACTAGTCTCTCAAAGCTGTTGTGACTGTAAATTCTGCAAGGAATTTGAGTAAGATTTTATGCTATTTTAATGTGTCCCTAGAGAAGGCAAAAGGCTGGCTTCCTAAAAATGAAACAAAACCTGGTTTATATAATTTCTGCTTTAACTTGAGATCTTCTTAAAGATGCTAAGAGGCTATGGGGGAAATCTTGGTACTTCTAAAACATAGGTGTTCGATTTCAATGCTGGTCTTTGCTGACAGATAATTTTAAAATATTTTCCTGCTGAAAAAATATTTTTCAAAAGCCATGTTTTGGACAGGAGACTGCAAAATGATTCCTGTGAGCTGTGCTGACATAACTGAACATAAGCAAAACCTTCACCTGCAGTTTTACTCTGTGCTTGCAGAAAAGTCTTGAAAGTAGTGCTTTAAGCTACCGGCTTCCCTGTGCTGTGCACCAATTAAAAAGGCAATAGAAACAAATTAACCGATGCTTGGAACTACTATCCAGATTCTATCGAAGTTGCTTACAAGTCCTCTAATTAAAACCCTTTCTGTCCATATATTTGTGTTCAGACCTACTTTCCATCAAAATAACCAGATCAGGAATCCTAGTTATTTACCTTTTGTCTTCCATTCATTTTATATATATTTTTTTAGCAAGTTTATCCAAGATGAGTATTCTGGTTACACGCAGCAGGATGCCGCTTATATTGCAGGGGCAGTGTACGACAGCTCCCTTGTCCTCTCTGCAGCAGTTGGCATATTAATTGTGAATACCCAGAAAGAGGAGTACTGTTTACTGTTTTTTTAAATGTCTGTTATAACCCCCCCCAACCAGAGTTTAGCCTGTTGTTGCTGGACAAGCAGTCCTTTAATTCCTTGCAGCCTGCAAGATGTGCTTCAGTCAGAATTAAATTCTGAGAAATAATGTTGGGCTGTGTATATATAACCCTCTGGTCCTTAATTCTGCTGTGGTATCACCAAACACTGGGAAATGGCTGCACGTTTTGAGGAGTCTGAGCCTGGAAAAGCAAGGATCGGGATAAGATTTGCAATGAAATGGGGAAGGACAACCTGCACAGTCAGCCCCCATTTTGTCAAACTCTTCCTTAGTTCTCTAACTGTAGA
>NC_048906.1:13490369-13494397 GCF_011077185.1 Oxyura jamaicensis | reverse complement strand
ATTAAAACTTACCGTTTCACACAAATGCTTAACACTGATTCTCTGGTAAGGGTTTGTCCCAACTCATGAGCTGGGAAATAGCTAGAGCTATTGTCAGTAGCTAGAAAATTACACTACTGCCACTCATGCCAGCCCGCTTTGCTCAGCTGCTCATTTCAAAGAGAGCACTAGGATCTGTGGGAAGTAAGGATCCCTTGTAAGAGGTTTTCTCTTTGTTTCCTTTACCAGGACTATGTTGGACTGAGCGGCATCGTTGCTGTTAGCTGTGCGGCACTGACCCTGCCAGTCTCTGCTCTCCTGGCATTTACATCTGTTCCTCCACTGGTACCTACCACCGGGTTGGGAATAACTTACTCCTTTGCTGCTGTAAGTTTACAACCCCACTGCTTTAGCTGAGTGTTTTGTGCTGTGATGCCCAGCAATGAGTCAATGTGGAGGAAAGCTCAAAGCCCAGGAAGGGACCATTTGATGTAGCATGAAGCGTTAAACCATTTTTACTTCTCCTAGTAGTTTTTCAACTAAATGTACCAATCTTTTTAGAGTCTTATGAGCTAAGTCATCAGGTCTAACTCCCCTTCAGAAATCCAGTCATGTTATTCCGGTTTCAGACTACAGGCATAGTCCATGCTGTCTCACGCTCTGCTTGAAAAGGAGGGATAACAGTCTAGAACCTGCCGTACTTACCGTACATATATACCAGATTTTTTTGAAGATAAAGCATAGGTGTTTGTTTAGCAGGAGTAAGTCCTCTTAAAGCTGATGACCATTTAACACTTTTCAGTAACACTTAGTTAATCCTTCCTTTCATTATTCCTACCAGGCAAGTATGTGGCCATCCATACCTCTTGTGGTCCCTCCAGCAACCTTAGGGACAGCTACGGGGCTTGCAACTTCTGTTCAGACGATTGGAATTGGTCTTTCAAATCTTATTGTTGGACACACTCTAGGAACAAAGTCCAGGTGAGAATGCTCCCCCCCCCACTACAAGCAAGGACATCAACAGTGTGTTAGGGGAATACTACAAACATAAATCAGCGTCTTGGCAACCTGATGTTGCAAGAAACTATAGAGGTGCCTTAAATGTCTTCAAGTGCCTAGTTGTTCCATCTTGTTTTGGCCTCTTCTAGTGAATTAACGATCCCCCTGTGGTGCTGGTAACTAATGATGATCCTTATGTTGGCAAACACTGTTGCATGTATCACTGTTTGTTAGCCTCAACGCTGTGGACAAGAAACAGGTAAGTGTGATAAAAGGCGAATAGCTTTACATCACCAACTTGCTTTTATTGGTGCCATAGCTCTTAAGTGTGTGTGTAAGTAATTTCCGCTACACAAAAATGGGACTACATAAAAAGGATTATCTATTCAAACATTGATGGAGTGCATATTACTCTGACCTAGTATCAAACTATTTTTGGCTGTGATTCCTTGAAAGCTGAGGGTAAGGGGCCTCACCCCAGTTGTGACACATGTTGGCCTGATTTGGCTGGGAGGGAGTAAATTTTCCTCCTGGTAGCTGGTAGGGTGCTGGGTTTGGGATTTAGGATGAGAAGAGTGCTGATACCACCCTGATGTTTTAGTTGCTGCAGAGCAGTGCTTACACCAAGCCAAGGACTTTTCAGCTCCTCGCTGCGTCCTGCCAGCGGGCAGGCTGGGGGTGCAGCAGGAGCTGGGAGGGGACAGACCCAGGACAGCTGACCCCACCTGGCCAAAGGGGTATTCCGTACCATCTGGGGTCATGCTGAACAATTAATGTGGGGGGGCTGGGGTGGGGGGACTGGCTGCTGGGGGATAGGCTGGGCATCGGTCAGCGGGTGGTGAGCAATTGCATTGTGCATCACTCGTTTGTATGCAATGATTCCCGAGAGTGGCCTTGCACTGACATCAGCCAGCTCCCTCCGCACTCATGGAGGAATCCCATCAGGGTTCCTGGGCTTCTCTCTCTTGGTTTTCTCAAGGCTTGCCCGACCCCATGGATGGGGTTTCTGTGGCAAGGTTGAGGTAGCGGGCTGGGGGGATGCAGAGGGGGGCACTGTGAGAAGAGACCGGGGGCTGCCTCTTCTCACGGCAAGCCCCCATCAGCTGCCTGGGCCTCCTCCTGCAGACCCCTGAGCCCGAGGCCTCAGCTGTCGTGTGACGGGCTGGTGCAACAGCCCCAAGGCAGCCGGGCTCCCTCCGCTGCTCTCCCTGAGGGCGGCATGCAGCAGAGATGCCCCCTGCGCAGTCTCCAGGACTGCATGGGGGTGCAGTGAGGGACGGGGAAGGAGGCCTCAAACACCACTGGAAGTTCACAGTTCTTTAGTGGCGGCCCGGAGACGAACGCAGGCCGGCTGCGCTACGCCGTCTGCACTTCCTCCAGCTGCGGGACACCCATCTTGGTGGCTCCATCGTCTGCCTGCTGTCGGGGTGCTGAGCCATGGGCAAGGAGCTGGGCCCAGCCTGAGGCTCCGTGTCATGCCAGGGCCTCCAGGAACAGTGTGAGTGGTCATTCCTTGCCTGTCTCCCAGGCCTGGCATCGTGGTGAGGCCTTGCCAGCCTTTCTGGAGGTGGCCTCACCTGCCTTGGCTGGATGTCACCTCCTGGAGAGTCCACGTCCATGGGCAGGACATCGTTCTCTGCAGGTGGCACCTGCACAGGCTGCACCCGCTGTTTCAGCCAGTCCCTGTTCATGTCCTGGCCGTTGCCCTTCGAGGGTGGCACGTTGCCTGTCCTCCCTGATTTCTTCTCAGGGTCCCTGTGTGTGGGTTGGCCGTGGTCTTGCACAGGTGTGATCGTGATGGTCCTCACCCATTTTTTTGATGAATCGCATTTTGTGGGCTGGCTGTTGTCTCCCACAGGTGGCACCATGGTGATCCACACCCTTTGATTTGTCCAGCAGCCTTGCCTTGGCTGTCTCAGGGACTGGGTGTTGTCTTCCGCAGGCGTCCCCTTGACAGTTCGCACCCACTTGGTTGGTGGGCCCCCGTGCCTTCTTTGAAACTGTCTTCCAGAGGCGGTACCCTGCTGGTCTGCCCCAGTTCTTTGGGTGGGTACCTGCTCTCAGGCCGCGTGTTCTCTTGCGCAGGAGGCACCTTGATGTTGTGCACCCACTTGTTGGGTCGGCCTCCATGCCTTGGATGGTATTTGTCCATCCTGGGGTGCACCTGATGGTTTTGTGCCCATTTCTTCAGTTGGCTCCCCTCCACCGCTGGGTGTTCATCCATCCTGGGACATTTAGCAGGGGGTTGCCACTGGAGGTCCTCCGTGTCTTGGCTGTGCTTCCTCTTCCTCCCCACCTGTACTCGTTCCTCCATTCTAGGACATTTGGCAGGGGGTTGCCATCGGAGGTCCTTTCTTTCTGCGCTGTGTCGCCTCTTCTTTGCACAACGCACCACTCGTCTCATCCTTCAGGCTGAGCAGGACAGCACCCAAAGGCTGGCGATCCCTGCCTGAAGCTTCCCGGTACCTGGGCTGCTCCAAGTCTCCTTGGTGCTCCAGGAGCGAGTGGTGGCCAGCCGCAGGGCTGCCCCTTTTTACGGGGCCAGGGACAATGGGCACCAAGGGCAATGGTGAATTCCGGAGGCCGCTGTGGTGGCATCACATTGGCCTTCTGTGCTGGGTCTGGCTGGGATGGAGTTACCTTTCCCTACAGCAGCCCATCCAGTGCTGTGCTCTGCACGGGTAGCTCGAGCAGCACTGGTATCACACCAGTGTTGTGGCTGCTGCTGAGCAGTGCTGGCACCGCATCAGGACTCCCCCAAAGCCCCCAGGAGCCAGCAGGCTGGGGGTGGGCAAGTGATGGGGAGGGGACATCCCCATGGCAGCTGACCTAAACCAACCAAAGGGATATTCCATGCCATGTGGGGTCACACGCAGCAATAAAAGTGGAAAAACAGAAGGAGTGTGTGAAGGGGGGGCTCTCGTAGTGGAAGCGTCCGGCCTCCCAAACAACCGTTATGCGTATTGAGGCCCTGCTTCCCAGGACATGGCCGAACATCACTCCTTGATGGGAAGTAGAGTTTGTTTTTTTCTCCTCCCCTCCCCCCCCCC